>NC_134950.1:50169030-50361530 GCF_965638725.1 Aptenodytes patagonicus | reverse complement strand
TACCTTTTCCTTCAGTCCCTAATCCAGCTTGAATTCTTCTACATTGCAAATACAGCAATGAAAAGGAGCATCTGATATTTCTGAGGAAGCTTAGCAGGGTAGCTCCAAACACAGGACATTATGGAAATTCAGGTTAAGGTTTCAATGGATGGATGAGGTTGGCATGAAATGAGGGGATAAGCTTGGTGATTCAGAATAAAAAGTCAAACTCCTTGAAAACAGGGTGACAAGTGTTTTGACTCTATTGCTCTGTGTGTATAAAAAATAATCTGAGTATCAGACAAGACCCTATCTGTAGAACTGAGAAAAAAAGGATGAGTAGACTAACAATGCAAGAGAACGCAACTGAGGACTATTATTTACACTCAGACTGGGGTGGCCTACAATGACTTGGCTCTGCATTAAAAGAAAGATTTATTTTATATTTATTTGCTAAAAGGTATTTGAGCCTCACCTTAAGGAAAAAACCCAGACTGTTACGCAACCATTTTGGCAGCTAGCTGAGTGTGCTATGACGATTTGACTTGACATTTGTGCACATAAAACACATTTATGAAATAGAAGACAGTCTTTTTTTTTTTTTCTGTGAATAGTAGAGAAATCCTTGAAATGAAAAGTATTAAGTAGTGTGCCCATGAAAGACTCAGAAGTTTCATATTTAAAAAAAAAAAAGCTTGTACTTTGATGTAATAAAGATATAATACCTCTCCCTTTAAATCTTGCCCATTTTACTCAAAAGTGATATTATTGGAACTTTTCTCTTTAAAAAAATGTAAACTGTGCACTGAGGTTTTACCAGTTCAATTCAACAAAAAAATTGAAATATGAAAATAAATTAAGGATCAAATTTACTCTCTTACTGTAACTAGAACATAACTTATGAACTACTTATATCTCATTTAGATGACTGGCAAATGTAAAGTATAAGAAGTTTTGACACCTGTGTGATGATGAACAGGTTGTACATTTGAAAGCATGAGAAAATAGCCTGATTAATCCAGAGCTAAATTTGTCACTGTTGAGATGGAGTTAAACAGTGTTTACATCATAAGCTTTTTTATCATGACAGCTTTATTTCCAGCACTTAACTCATTATGTCAACCCATGTCTTCTAATTCTATTTTGAGACCTGAAGAGGTAATAGAACTCTCAATGCTCTGCAAAGGAGTAATTTTCACCCAAAGGTTGGCCTAAGTCACAATGTTTGGCTCTACAGCTATCCTATTATAATCCAGTTTTATTACAAAGCAAACTCCTTCTGAAATTACTCCTTGTGAAACACAGATTGTCAAAATTAAACTCTGATGTACTCCTTATTGCTATCTTTAAAAAAAAAAAAAATGTTGAATGATTCAGGTTTTAAGTTGTTCAGAACCTAGTCTAGTCCTTAAATAACTCTTGCCTGACTGATAGAACAGGAGACGGCCAATATGTAATACACACCTTCATTGTTCTTTTCATGCGAAAGCACCTTTATGATAAAGGATGCTGAATAAAAACACTCTGAAAGGCCAACAGTTCCTGCTATTTAAAAGGAAAACATCAGCATGTCTCTCATTTGTGCTCAGCAAGCTTGCTGCTCCCTTTTCCATTTTCTTTAGGTACGAATGCTATCTTGCAGCAGCGCTGTTCAGCAGACCCAGGGGAGGCAAATGTCAGTTTTCCAGACGGCAAACTGCCAGCCCGGTGATGCCGTGCTGAAAGGCACTGAGGGAATTCACCTTGTTGCAGAAGCAAAAGAATATCGCTTCCTAACACACCTCGTGTACATGCTCGCTTCACAACAGCTGATGAGTAGCCAGAAAAGTTTCAGCAGCCCTCCTCAAATGCCTGTTTAGATAGTGTCAGGTTTCTACATGGCCCCAGCAGCTGCTTAAAGTTAATGCTAATTTACAAAAAGGAAACATCCCTCTTATAAGAAACAGGCATTAAAATCTAAACCCTATCTCTATCAAGCTGGCTTATTTTCAGCTTAAACTGAGGCACCTTTTATTTCATAAAATGCTACCTAAAGTTATTAGGTGAGATGTATATCTAATATTGTTATGCACTTTTTGCCTCTAGAGAGCAAAAGGTACTGTACAAACATAAAATCTTGAGTGGAAAATGACTTTACTATCATTACTACTGTATTCTAGTATGGTAACTTTATTAAGATGGCAAGTTATTAGAGTACCTGCCACTGGGGAGAACCTGGTCTGGAAAAAAACCCACAACGCTTTATTAGGTATTCTAATGAAAGTTTAAAACGTGGGGGTTCATCTGATCTGAGATGTTATTTCAGGTGTAGAATACAAATATCTTGCAATTTAACGGACTGTCACATGTTGGATGACTTTCTAGTGTAAGAATACAATTGTTTTAGAAACATATAAATACTTTATTTTACTTTTTAAAAAAAATTAAATTTGATTTTAACAAATTGTACAAGTTTAACTCAATACTTTCCGTGGGAAGCTTTCATGTTTCTAGGCCTGTAGTGCTGTGCTGAAGTCCTTTCTCATAAGAGGTAAAGCAGCGGCCTTGTTCTGCCTGAGGGGAGTCTGTCAGAGGCTAAGACACTTTCACAGATAAAAAGTTAACAGAGATGATATAGCTGCTTCCTGCACTAGTTACCTGTCCTTCCAATTCTAAATGGATGGAGGAGTCACGAAAAACAGCTTAAAATGCCTTTACACCTATCTTGCACTGTAAGAGTGTCTTGTCCAAGAAGGATAGGATTCGTAGAGGGCAGCCAAGTCTCCTGTTGGCCTTTCCTTTACTTTCCCACAAACAGTAGATGTTAAGCATGGAGCTGATTTCAGCACTGCTAGCTTCAAGGTTGTTTTGAATATATTTAGAGAAGAACAATGTATTTTGACTTTCAGCAAAAAAATTCTGGAGAAAGGACAGAAACAACACTTGGAGAGGCAGCACGACCCATTGATGGGTACAAGTGACTAGGGCAATACAGCTGACCTCCTGAGTAACTCTCTCTCCAGCCAGTTCCTATCAGATCTCTTTTAAGGTGTGCAAAGAGCCCTATATAAGTGTTATTTTCATAGCAGTGAGCACTGTTCTACATCATGTACTCTAAACATATCACTATTTTAGTTCAATCCGTGTAATATCAGAAAGATGTGAATTTGAGCAATGCCCCTTGTAAGCAGATTTTAATGAAAAGAAAGTAAAAAGTAAAAAAAAAAAATACAGCAAGTAAAGAAGTTTTAAAAAAATACATTCATATACTCAAACTCATTAATTACTTTGAAACTATGTTAATTGAAAAGATACAAAAAAGACATTTTGACTTCAGTTGCAGCCTACTTTTTTTTTTATAATTTGGTTTCAGATTAAAACTCCAAACAAAAAACCAATTTATTACCTACAAAATGCATTTTGAAGTGGACATAATTCCTGTGCCAGCAAAAAATCATATTACCATATTCAAATGCTCAACATGATATTGTGTTAGTGTCTATTTGCACGTGACTGCAATTACTGGTTTGTATTCAGAAAAGATCGTTTACACATACATTTGTGCATGTTTGTTCATGCATAAGGTTCATTGCAGCTGTTCCAGCTGTAATTACAAATTTGATCTTCCTTTGTCACGTAGGGCCTATTCAGAATGAAGTTTCATTACTCTATGACCCAGTAATGGTCGTTTGGAACTTCTTTTGGCATCCAGCCAACATGGTCCAAAAAAACCTACAATCTTATTATCTAAAATCAACTTTAATAATGTTTCTGGTCTAATCAAGACAAAAAAATCTTGTGAAGAACCCACATCAGCCTGGCAGAACAGAGTTTTGAATGGTTTTGAAAAGTGGTAACATTTTGACTAAGGATGCTTTAAAAGCTAAATTTTTTTCTCTTACCTGTTGAGCAAATCCTATACAGGTACAATTTCCCTTCTGTTGGCTTGTGCTATAGGTAATCAACTGCATTATGAAATGATAAAATGTACTATTAATTGTTTTTTGCCGTCAAGTGGTTGATTACTTATTTGTAACATATACATGACCAGCTGGTCAGCCAACTCCTCTCTTGAATTCTAGAAGAAAAGCTTACATTATTTAATCAAGGAGGAAACAAAATACGTGCTTAACTGTTATCTAATTTGCTAGGTTGTTCTTTTACTGTGAGGAGGCTCTGCTGTTCCGAGCTGTTTCCTGAGCATTTATCCTCTGTAGGTTGTTAGACCATGCTCATCATTGTAATATCAGAAAGCTTTCAGTACTGCTTTGATCAAGGTGAGTAGCATCTATCACACATTTGTTCCCTCCATCTACTGGACGAGAAGTGTGGGCAGCTGAGTGTTTTGTTTTGGATTTTACAAATACACAAATGCATGCACACGGTGCTTGAATACCACTTTTGAAAACTATTTTGCAGCTTGCTTATGGAACAATTTTAATAACAGTTGGAGACAGAATGTCACAGATATGACCTTCCTCTTAGGTGGAAGTAAGATAACACAGTGACAGTCAGTAGCCTGGGAAAGGTGACTAAAATGATTTAAAAGAGGAGGAACAGATGACCTGTTAATGAAACATGGGCAATAGCCCTGTACTGGTACCTGAACCTCTTTGCACTGTGAAAAAAACCCTATTTTATTAGAACTCAGAGATGGAAATATTCTTTATAATGTGTAAAAATTTTCTTTTTCTCAAGACTTTTAATCTAACTCAGGTAGAATTAAATCACCACATACAAGTATTTAATATTTACTTTGCTTGTTCTTGGTTGTTTTAGATTAAAAGGGCAAAAGGTCAACAAACTCTAAAATGCCAAGAGTTCAGCAGTCCTGAACTGCTGCCAGTTTATAGCTTCCTTTTCTGTATTGGTTTTTTTTTTTTTAATTATTATTATGTCATTCTTATAAGACCTCCTTTTCTGATCTAACCTGTTATTCCCTAGAGTTGGAAAGGGCCCAGTTCACAGGTGAATGCTGCTCCAGCTGCTCAGAGTATCCTATTCTCTGCAGTAATCACCTAATGGATATTAAAATCCAAGAAAGGGTTTGACGGTTCCCAGGAGTATTATGTTCCTCAGCGCTTGTAAAACCCCAGAAAACTGAACTTTCTCATTGGAATGTAGGTTCAAATGTCAAACGCAACTTTCCAAATTACTGCCAGAAATATAGGGATGTACTGCACTCTAGGATTGTAACCCTGGATTCAAAATGCTGGCAAAGTTAGTTCTCAACATTTTTCAGGGTTTCTAGAAAGGTCTGCCAAATCCAGCAGAACTAATGCTTCATGTAAGATTTGGCTGCAAATTTCACTGCTAACATAGTTTTCCTGGGACCTCTAATAGATATTCTCTGCCAAATGCCATTATGCAATATTTGAAACCTTGCCTAAGCCTTCACGTACTGCGTGGGCGAGGAGTGGTGTGGGACTGTACTGTGTCCTTGGGCTTTGCCTGCGCTCTTCAAGCCCTGCCAAGGGAAGGACCCACGGAGGGAAACTCCTTTATTGACATTTCTCTGCTTCCCTCTTTCCAGTGAGCTTGACACCCTTTCACACAACCAAAAGGGATGACTTGAGTTACCAGTCCCATCTTCCCACAAGATGTCATCCCAATAAGGTAAGTACGAATTAAGTGTCAGTAATAAACAGAGCCTGGATTTTGTCTCCTCAGTCTGTCAAACACCAGCTACTTAAACGAGCCAGCACTGAGGGAGATGAATTCTCCTATGGCTGGCAATGGATATTTCCTTTTTTTGGTTTTGGCTCTGACTCTGCCTCACACTGCAGGGTGAGACACCTCCGGGAGGTGGCAGTTGTCTTTCTGCCAATTCTTATTCCTCTTGCTCCCAAAGGTGGGAACTGAGAAAGCTTCCCTCAGCTTCTCTGCAGCTAGGAGCACCTTTTACACACACAGCATGGGGGTACGAGGCTCCACAGTTCCTCTGGTGCACATCAGTTATACTCACAGGCGTACATGTGCATGCACATCCCCCCCCCCCCCCGCATACTATATAAGAACAAATTCACAAGAGTATACTATATAAAAAATTGCAACTTTTGCTTTCATTTTAATTCTGTCCTCTTCTTTAGATAGGTTAAATTCTGACTTCAGTGGGATCTGCTGACATTTTTTTTTATGTCCAGTCTATTCTTCTATGACTGTTTGGGAATTTTGAGCTTTCATTTCTTAAATTTGTGTGTTATCAGTTTTCTCAGTAGATTGATAGCTACTTCTTTTCTAGCTATATTTTAGTGCATAAATGCAGGACAGAGAATCTTTCACTTTATCCTGGGGTATGCCTGTGGATGTTATGCATGTATAATAACCCAACCTTCCCTTTCTACCAGCAGCTCCTCCTCCTCATCCCCATCTTACACACTGAATTTCTTCACAGCAGCTGTTCTTGATAACACTTAAAAAGTGATTATATCTGTTGTCAATTTGGGTAAATTATTAACATCAAAGCTAGCAGCAGGCTCCCTGACATTAAATTTCAGGATTTCCACTAGCAAAGAAGGACAAGCTGGGGGAGAGAAGAGTGGGTGGAAGGAAATGGGTGGAGTAGGGTTGGTTGGGGGGAATTATGAGTGTATAAAAAGAAAATTAATTGATCAGAAAATTACTTCAAATTTTAGCTTGTATTAGAGATGCTTTTTTGTTTTGTGTCATGTTTCTAATGTATGGATTATCATTACAGTGAGGAGCACTGAGAGTGGAAATACCCAAAGTCTAGCCTGTGTAGAGGTACAGAGGGGTTAGGAAAATTAATATCTTTTCAACTTTTTTTTAACTTGTGCCTTAGCAGCGACAGTGAGCTAATACAGTCACCTCTTGCTTAACAACAGCTTGCTGTTATTATGGGTTATTCAGCAAGGAGTTTCTGACTGGTTTCATAAAACAAGAATTTATTATTTTCTAAGAGATGAACGATGAAGATAAATTGGGATATGTCTAAATGAAATAAAAAATTATTACTTGTACAAAATTTAGAGTGTGGCTGGCTGTACCACCAAATCTGCAGTTAACACTGTTAGGAATTAAAGGTATGTAACTGATAAAGATGGATGTCTCGCTTTCTTGGTTCCAACCTGTGCCGTTTAAAATAAATATTATAATAATTGATCTCTGTGAATGATGTGCATGTGCTAAATGACGCTTGATGTATGACACCAACTTCCTGCTTCTGGCACTGATGGATGAGCTTAGTCTTCCTATAACGAAAAGATGGTCAAACTTTCAATTACACGTATCGCACCTCCACAGACAAAACATGATGAAAATAAATTTGATACTATTCAGCTACTGCCAAGCTAACATTAGCACAGACCAAAAAAAAAGATTTAATCAGAACAGTGTGAGAGTGAAATGGGTACCATTTTATATTAACTCCTGAATATATGACTCTGTGGCATTAAATGTGAAATGCGTACCTCTTTATTTCAGAGCATTTGTTACATTACCTCCTCTGGGATCAATTGCACTGTAAATGGGGTTCACGCAGAGTCATAAAGCACCCTGGGGAAACCCACAGAAAAAAAAATCTTACCGCAGGAAAGAAAAATTCCTTGTTTTCTCATGCACACCTTGAGGAACAGCAACATAATATCTACAGTACATTATTATATGGCACAGGGAAACACTACTAGTCAGGGATTCAACTATTTTTATCACCACAGGTTACTAATTATTCATACATTTTCAAGGTAAGCTTAGAAGACGATGCCATGTTTGTAGCAGTGGAATTTTTCCACTGGAAAAAGTGGAATTTATTGATGATCTTTCTATAGGTCTATCTCTCTCTTCCCCTTCAGCAAGTGCTGTAAAACAGGAAATTCAAGGAGCACAACTGAGACATGCAATTGGGTAAGAGTTTTTCCCAAAGTAATGACTTGAGAAATCAGCTTCTGCAGGACATTTCATGGGTATTCCAGATATTTTCCTTTTATATCTGATGTAATTGTGGATACTTCATTATCTTTATAAATGTCTAATTCTTTTGGGGATTTTTACAGGAGTGGTTCAAGTTAATTTGTGATGTGGATAATTTATTTTATTTCGTCAATCTCATATAGACATGAAGACAGACTTTCAAGGTGGCATAATAAGTTGAATAACCACTTCTTCAGTTTAATTTGAAATTTTCCTTGCTCTAAAATGTACATCACAGAGAATCACAAGCAGGTGAGGAAAAATAGCATCTCTCTTTATAATTAATTCCAAATTGAGGGACTTTTACCAAATCTCACCTTTTCCACAGCCTCTTTAAATTTCACATGGCAATATATTCGAACTCTCCTAATGGACAAGTGCTTCTGTATTTTTATTTATGCACAATGCTGCTTCAAAATCTTCCTTCTGTGCCTTTGTTGAGATAGGACTCCACTAATTAATGAATAATTTAGAGAGAGAGCTTGCAATTGATTTTGAAATAAGATTACATTGATTTCAGTTCTTTTCTGCCCTATTCCTGACACAGCTGTAGACCATTACCAGATGTCCTTTTCCAGATCCAGCTGTGTGCGCTACCTTTGGGTGTTGGTACTTCCAAGTGCTTACCACAGCTCACCAGCTGATGAGGTAATTTGAGCTAACCCTTCTCAATGATATGTTTTAAGGACCACTCTCTCCAGGCCTTTCACAGAGCTGGGCAGGAATTACTATCTAGCAGAGTGGCAGTAGGAAGAAACTGAGTGTCAATAATCGTCTCACATGGCACAGTTATTCAGAAACAAATCTCAGTTTGTGGTGTATCGTTTTTACCATTAGTGCTTGTTGGGCAGAAGTTTTCATTAAGATACCCACAAGAATTTCCCCTGATCAGTAAAGTTTAATATTAAACTCAGTAATCTAATGGATATGAGGAATAAGAAGTGTGAAGAGGTTGTTTTCTAAGATTAGTTTCCTCTCCACCCTCTTTTATACATGAAATGCAAGGTGGATGCATTCTGTTTGAAGGATTTAAAACACTGCCCTGGTTTGTATGATGTAGCAACATCTCTTCTCAGACTTTCCTTTCTCTGTACTGAATTCTTAATCAGGCTCAGGGAAATTAATAAGACCCCTCTGGACTTTTACTGAAGTTTCTGTTTACACATGTCAAGCCAAGGCCTCTTTTTCAACCTATGAATAATAATAATTTGTTATATTTCATTTAACAACATGAATCAAAGAGTCAGTTCACCTGTAATTGATGCAAAATACCTCTACTATTTTTTTATGAGTATTAAATCATGAAAGGTTAATTTCTGCATTCAGTTACACCCGTAATAGTAAAAAAATTGGATAGCGCTCAGAAATCACATCTGCTTCCTAGCGTGGCATAAGAATTCTTCATACACAGAGCAGTTAAGCAGTTTATTTTCAGCTGTTACTCACCAGACCCTAGATCTAACTGCCCTTTAGAACATGTGCACCATTTCAGTCAGACACGTCTTCAAAATGACTAATAATTAAATTCTAGAAGGCATGAGGATGAGTTTGACTTGGCACTGAGTGGGTCTTTTTCTCCAGAGGACTGTTTCTTTCTGCTTAGTTTGGTATATTTTATATTTTCAATGTGCTGCAAATATTGTATTTTAAAGAATTTGTTGGTGCCTGCATCTCTCAAAAGATGAAATTACCCATAAGTGAAAACATAACATTTATTTGAAATATCCACACCTTGGGAACATTGTGTGATGCATCGAATGTTTTGTTCAGCCACATAATGGCTATACAGTGCATACATTCATGTTATATTTAGTAAATATGTACTTAGAAGAATTGGTAAACAATATCAATCTGTTTATTATTTTCAGATTATTTACCAGAAAAAATTAGTCTGTTACAAATATATTCAACACATTATCAATGAATGTTTTTTAAACTGACTAATTTTGATCTTGGTAGTTAGTAATGAAAAAAAACCACTGCAACAGATGTTAATATCCACAAAAGAAGATCACATTAGAAAGGGTTAGAACTAATGACCATGGAAGCGAAATTCAGATTAGATCCTGCATTTAAAAACACAAGTAAATATCTGGAACAATCTATTTTTGGAAAGACTGTGAAATCTGTCTGATGCAATCAATAATTTCAGTTTTATGGTATCTGACATTTCTATAAAAAAATTGAACTTCTCTAATGTAAAGGAAATGTAGTGTATTTGAGAAAAGAACCTACTAAAATATATTTGAGACTTTCACAAAGAGTAATATCTAATGGTAATCTGCTCAACAGTGATACAACTGTCAAAATGAGCTGAAGGAGGCATAGAATTACTTATGTTAAGTAAGTATTTATCACTTCAAGAATATTTTAACAAAGGTAAAACCCAATATGAAAGTACATTTGACCTTCTAATATACTAAATCATTCCTTGATAGTCTTGTGTTTCAGTGTAGTCCTATAACCACAGTGCAGCAGTGAAGAGTAGTTCTTTGGCACTCACCCTGAGAATGAAGAGGCTGAATATTAGAAAACATATTTGGTGAGGGGGTGTTTATGTACATTGTACAAGATGAAAAAAACTTGCAGGTTTGGCTGTCTATTTCTATAACTGCAGGCCCAGATGACAGCAAGATGCTTTACTCTTAATCCATATAGGATTTGGGGGAGACTTTAATTGAAGTGGAGGAAACAAAGAACATAGTCCTCCTGTGACAAAAAATGAATAAAACCCAAAAGAGAAGCCAACAATAAAGAGCCCCAGCATAAGCCCTGCTTCTAAATCTAATAATAATGGGATCTAACTGCCAAAAATACCCAGTCTCTCAAGCCATAAAGGCTTCCTACATGTGGATTGACATGTAGAACAACAAAGTTGTTCAGAGGAAAAAGAGAACGTAGGTGAATGACTTAGTGCCTACCATGCTATGAGCCTTCTTATGGAGGAGCTGTCTGTCTTTCCCTGTACAGGCATGCAGGAGACACGTGTAGCCAGACTCTTCAGCGTTAGAGAATGCTAGACATTGTGCTGTGAAAGAAGCTGTCAGAAGCTGAAATGTAATTTATAGGAGTATAGAACTTATACTTACGTTTGTCAAACAATATTCTATTATTAGGTACTTCTTTGAGATGGGGAAGTGCTGTTTTCACAATTTTAGAGACAAAGACCTGAAATATCAAAGTTATGTCTGAAAAATACAAGCTTAAATGGCTTAAATGCAAAGTTTTGCCAAGGAATTTGAAATCAAGCCTGAAGCTAGTGTCCTAAGTACAGGATTTTAACTACAGGACCCGTTTTATAATTAGCACTAAAAGTAGCTTCTGCCCCAGGAAGGTACTGGATGGAGTCTGTTATTATGGGACCATACCATACCATACCATACCACATTATTTCTTAATTTCTAAGATCTCCTCATCTCAATCGTTTTACTCTCAGTCTGACATGTTAAGCAAAAGGATTATGCAGTTTTGGTTCTTTTTTTTTCACTGCAAGTCAGAGGAGGTAGCACATTTTTGTTTCTAGTGAGATGGTAGTAAACAGTATCATAAGATCAGAAAATGCGTATTCTCACCATATTAAAAAAATATATGTAATTTATATATTTTAAATAAAAGAAGTTCAGATGGATTGAAATATTTGTTGTCCAGCTTTTCAGAGAATTTAGCTGAAATTTCAACTTTTGTTTAGTCACATTCTCATTAGAATTATTTTAATGTGTAATAGGACAGATGACTACAAATTTAAAAAATACGGACTTTTTAACTTAGCAAATGTGGAAACAAGAAGGTTTCACTAATTTTTAATCTTTACCTTCAAATTTTTTTCCAAGCATGAAATCTGTCACATTTAATGTTTTTTGCACTCTTTTCCACAAATGTGTTCACTTTCAGAATTGATGTTTTTCTTTAAAAAACAAGTCCTACAAATAATTAATACTTCCACTAATGAAGTTCAAGGGGGTTTGTTTGTTTCTTTGTTTGTTTTTTCATACTCGTTAATTTTTTTTTCCAAAACTTTTTCTTTAAGTCTTTTGAAAAATGGTGCCTTTTCAGGCTCCTCAGATGCAAACATTATTTAGACCAAGATAGGTAGATAGAAGAAGCACCTCAACCTGATGTGGCATGCATAGAATCAAAACTTTTAAGAAAGTCCCATAAAAAAAAAGGTCAGATATTTTTCCCTGAAATTGTCCGAGGACCAAACGGCAACTCAAAAAACCCAGCAACAACAACAACAACAAAAACTTCAAGTAAGTTCTACTCATATAAAATTCTCTTCTGTCCCGGCAGGAAAGTATAAAAAAGAATAAAAAAACCCAACTTTATTCTTACTAGTAATTTTCTTCAGGAAAGAAAATAAATATTAATGATCTGGACTTTTTTGACTTTTAAAACAATATTAAATAATAAATAATACTTTGGGTTAAAATTAATAATAATAAATGATAGATGCAAAAATACATGTCACACCCAGGCAAATAAAACAAACATAACAAAGGCTTTCTCAAAAATTATAAATGAGTTAATAACTTGCTTATCTACATAAATAACCAAAAGGGAAGAGTTAAAGAAAATAACCTGGAAGGTTCCTCTAGTAAGAAATGAATACTGGAAATTAACTTTAAAAATTATTCAGTGCAATATGGAAACATTCCATCTTGTTGACTTCTTGTGGTTTATGTAAAGTCTTATGCTTGGAGACAAAAAAAACAACAACAAAAAAAAGACTTAATTTAAACAAAACACCCAGAGACCCGTTCTGATCTTGGTGTTACTCAAATGCATTGAACAAAGTTTTTTTTTTTCCTTTCTTTCTTCCTCCCTCCCCCCCTGCCCCCACCCCCCAAAAAAAGAAAAGAAAACCCAAACACCACAACACTGTATCAGAAGAGGGAGAGGTCAAGTCTTTCTTTTATTTGAGGACAGAGGGAGCTTTAAAATTTATAGAAAGGGGAAGAGGGTCACTTTCTGATAGCAATTCTCCTTTGTCATGTGTAGGGGAGCTTTGAAAGAGGTGCAATCCACTGAGGAAAAGGTCGTAAGATCAAAACAGCAGGCAATGGGCAAATACACACTCTATGGTGGTTGGTCTCATGGGGCACATACTACCTTCCTACCAGTTGCTTATTTTATAACAGAGGACTCTATTGGGATTTGCCAAATCAGTGAGCCGAACTGCTGACACCTGCGAGCCACAGCATGCAGAAACTCAGTCTGTTGTGATTTACAGGGTCATCATAAATCTCACAGACACAGAAAGGTAAAACTATCTGGGATTTAAAAAGCATGAGGTATACAGGGAAACTTACGTCTTAGATGTAACCGTCTTCCGTGGAAGCAATATGTCCCAAGACCTAACTCATTCAGACACAAATGCAAACCCTGATCATCACCTTCTTTTTAGTACTCCCAATGTCATTGGCAGTTATCTCTTTTGATCTCGTAGCTATTTTTTTCTTCAAAGATAGCTAAATAATCATGATGTCTGACTTATACACTATAGATTTTGAGAAGCGTGGACTCTCACATAACCACTTTACTATAATTTCTTAAGCAGCAAATTACTAGCCTAAATGAGCTATACAGTCCCATGGTGACTTTCCTAGAAAATTCTGTCATACGATCGGTGTATACATTTCTAAACCTCTGCTTTTTGCAGGAGGGTTTCAGAGGCAGATTCCTATGTACCAAAAGAGTCTGGACTGTCTTGCTTGACAATGTAACAATATAGAATGGAAAAAAAAGGAGTTTTGCAGAGATCCATCTCTTAGAAGGTTTTATAGCTTTGCATACACTGACACTGAATTATAATGCAAGGTAAATCCTTTCAAAATGACAGAACGTCTCACTGCCAATGAATGAATGGCTCAATGAATATGAGAATTCTAAGGTGGCAACAGCCTCCTTAATGACTGCATGCTACCAGGTGGCAAATGCGTCTTTAAAAAAAGAAAGGATCAGTGTATTTACAGAAACTTTACTCTGCCCAAAAATAGATTGGGCATAAGATTACAATCAATATCTTTTTGGGACAAAATGAGGTTAAGACTTTGAGAGCCTTAAATGAGAGATGGAAGCCATAATTGTACAGAGAAAAAGAAATCTTTCTCACTCGGTCTCTCTGGGATTACATATTTCATATCGAACATACACATAAGGGGATGAAACTGTGAGAGAAAGCTTGTGCAAAAGTATTTAGACCATTCAAGTGTTTACTATGACTGAAACAAAGAAGATGGAGAAGATGCTGATGGAGCAACTATGTAAAAGGAATTCAACACTTGCTATAGGTTATAGCCATCTCTCTAATATGGAGTGATAACATGAGCCCAGGTAATAGCCAGATTGCATCCCGTGGTGCGCTACAGGGGCTGCAACCATAAGTCCAGTATATAATCTTTATAAGGGACAACAAAAAGAAACTAGAGTGGTTGTTCACGCCCCATCATGGGTGTGCAGATTGTTTTTCAGATCTTTTCCTACTTCAATGGTGTCAGTTTGAACTCTACTCCATCTTTGTTTGATGTGCTGAATGTTTAATAAACCCAGTTATTAAACTGCAAACTTAAAATCCCCTTTTATGCTCTCTCCTGCTTTCTCCAAATTGATTAAAAAAACAGCTGATTGCTCTACACTAGCCCACCTATTAGTTTAAGGACATTTTCATGAAAGGTATCACCAGAGTATACAATAGGTCTTGGTAGTAGGAAATTCAGAATTTTGTCAACTCAAGTGACTCCTATTTTCTACTTGTTTGTGTCTTTTAATTCTATGTGACTGTGCTGCTGATTGATTTCTTCTTCACTGCCGGTCATAATTATGGAGCTGCTTGTAGAAATATTTAGTTATGTCTGTATGTTTAGCAGTTTGCTCCAGAAAAGCTTGCTGAAATCTGGGCTGATCTGTCATGAGTTTGTTTCATAGCAGCCAATAATAAACATGATATAATTATCTAGATGTCAGATATTAAGGATACCATTGCGTTACCATCAGAAGATGAGACTGGGCATTGTAAGCTTAGACAACAAATAGATGTTAGCTAAGTCATACATTTTTACAGTAGCTCAGAGGAGAAGAGAATTCCCTTGGCATGGTTATTCATAAGTTTAGTTCACAAAGGAAGAAATCAGTGAAGTTTCTAACTTCTTGATCCTTTCTTTGCTAATCCCAGATCATACCCATATTGAAAAAAAATTACTCCTTTCTAATCTGCTTGTGGGAATGCTTGATGTTAACCTCAGGGCAAATTGCATGCAAGCTTGCCATTTGCTGAGAAATACAAAAGAATACAAATAGCTCCTTGAACATATTAATTTACCAATAGATTTGTGTCTTTTTGAGGTGGTTAAGAAGATAGGAGCATTGTTTGAATGTTTTGTCATGATTCTGGCACTTGTAAGTATGCTCTGGGTCTATGGGACATTAATAGAGTTTCTCTTTTCTTCCTGCCTGTTTTCATACAACTTCTAGTACCATTAATTGTCTTTACAACACATTCTGCTTGTTCCAATTTTATTGGGAGAACAGATATATGACACATGCATAGCCAGTAATAATCATATATACTGTCTATCCATAGGAAATTAGGCTAAAAAGCAAAAGGATTATAAATAATGGAGAATATTTGGCAGAGACAGTGCATGGAGACTGAATGGAATTAACATGCCTCTGAGTAGGAGGAAATTTGTATTACCCACACATATTTATCTTTTGATAGCTATGCGATCAGTTTAGTCTGTACATCTGGGTATGTCTTTCAGATGTTCAACCTCATTAAAAGCTTCTCTTTAAAAGAAGACTTGCTCTTCCTGTTGCATTATCTTTCCCTTAATAGAATTAGAATTAAAGGAGCAGCCTTCATTATTCCCAGCTGCCTTTTGCAGACTTTATCCCTACAATGTATTCTCCTGTTTCCTAATTGTAATTGCAAAAAACTTGAGTGATAGGACCTCCATAATTTCCTTGGAGAGAGCATCACATGGTCTAAATGATTACATTCTAAAACATACATACTAACTGGGACACTTTTTTCCTCCCTATTCTGATATAAAAAAGTCCTTCAGGAATTTAATGAAGCTAAAATTGACCATTGTTTTTAGGAATAATTCTGAACCTCTTTTTTCATGAGGTAATGAGATCCTTTTTGTACAGTTTGTAAGACAACAGAAATGAAGAGGCCTGATTTCTATCTTCTATTAGGATCAGTTACCTTAAATAATCTACCGTATTTCCATAAGAAAAAAAAAATACATTTTTGATTGGTAGTTACAATTTTTTTCCCCCATCTTAAATGTTTTCTCAGAAAAAGATAAACTCTCAGGCAAAGGAATGTTTGTTCTTGAATGTAGTGCACTTGGAACAAAACACAACCATTCTTTTAACTGTCTGGTGGCTGCTGAATGGGAAGCCACAACTCTGAAATTCTCCCACAATGCTGACTCTCAGTGCTTATGACCCAAGGATTTCCAGGAAGGTAAGAAATCCTGAGAATGTTTCTTCCAAAAAAAAGAAGCCCTGGGAATCTTCCTTTCACTGAGTCATCTGGGATTTAAGACATGGGTTTGAAGTTCTGGGAATCACAGCCCACAGACCCCTAAAGCTGTATCACAGTTCTATTCACTGATGAAGAACAAGACACTTGAACACTTTGTGACCTTTGACTAATGATCGGAATCTCATTTCAACATTTTCCAAATGAAGGCTTCATTTAATTAATTAATTTGAGGTTTAGGTTTAAACTTTCTTTCAAAAAACAAATAAACAAACAAACAAACTTCTTTTTAATTACTATTTTTTAAAAACCACTTTAAAAAAATACTTTTTAATTTCTTGGGAAATAAAAACTATACCTTCTGATCAGTTCTTGTAGATTCCATGTGTATAGAAAGTATAGAAGTATAGAAAAGTATAGAAAAGCATAGAAAAACTAGAAATTGATACAAAACTTGGCTCTAATTTTGAGATTGAAATATTGGAAAAAATTGAAATAAATTGACTTCAGACACCTCCATAGCTCTACATTCTGATCCCAGACAAAAAGTACTCCTGCTCTCGTAATATTTTCATTGCTTTTGAAAGCAAGAAATATTAGAAAATCATGGGAAGGCCTTTTCATGCAATATTTCCTGTTCCATTTTGCAAAGTCAAGAAGTTTACAAAACAGCATTTCAGAAAAGGATTTAGACATGTTGAGCCTTTTGCAACTCATTCTTCACGATTACGGATTTCATTTCACGAGGATATCATGATCTGCACAGTCCAGCACCCATTTCCTTAATAGATTCTTTTCCCCTTAGCACAGTTAAGTATTTGGTTTTTCAGTTTGTTCAGCTAAGCCCCTTCTGTTAATGTCACCCACTTCCTTCTGAATGTGATCGGTCTCCTTGCCCTTACCTGCAGCCGTTGATGCCTGGAGATCCATCCAAAAGATGCCATCCCTCTCAGCAAAGCTACAGCCAGGCGTTTTTTTGAGCTGTGTGATAGAAAGATTTTAGCTCTAGAAATGCCTGGTAGGGGCATGATAGCCATTAATAAAAAAGCACACAAGGTTGACAGGAGTCCTTTAGTATGTCCTTGGCAAATATTTGCAGAAAATGGTATTGCTTTTTTGTACACTACTCCCAGCTGTGTCATAGAGAAGTTTTATCTGTCAATTGAACTTAAACAAGCCTATTACAAATCTTGTAATGCAGGGCCTAGTAAAACAAACAGAGTTTTCCCTATACCACATTAAACAGTTAATTAAAAGACAAATCTCATCTTTAGCTATGAATCCATACTGATCCTTCCAATATTGCTCAAAGTAAGACTTCATTTGGGGTCTTTAGAGAGCTCAGGGGTTAACCAGATTCTCAAAGTCTCTGAAACACACACCTACATACTCTATATGAATGCCAAATAACACTGTTTTTGGGCGGGAAGGGGAGTGGTACTACCACTTTTTGGTGAGAATTTTAGGGCAACTGACAGCTATGAGTTGAGTGTTCGCTCCACGCAGCTACTAATGTAACCCAGGAACAATCAAAGTTTATTCTAGGTACCTTTTGCTTATATGTTAGTACAATTGTTGCCTTGACATTGATTTTGTTGTTGTTCTTTTGGATCTCAAACTGTTAGGTTCTGCAGGCTCCCTTAATTAGTGTAATACTTTTGAAAATAATAGAATAATTTAGTCTCACCATTTTTGTCCATTTTTAGTGGAGACTTTAAATTTCAAAAGGCCTTTCTTAACAGAACTACAGAGCTGATCTAGCAACAAGAGATTTATTTCAGGAATCAATAAAAGGTTTGGCCTAGACAGACATTGTGGTACTGACAGTTTTTCCTTCTTCTTCTTTAATTCCCAGAGGAATTAATATATTATTTGCAAGATAACATGAGCTACCGAAGTTAAGTTAAAGGAGAGTTTATACACTTTAAGGGAAAGCCTGCTATTCTTAATCTAGCTCAAACTAGTCTATGTTTCAATAAAGATCAAGAATTCAGCTCTGAGGCAAGCTTACTGCTGACCTTGGGACTATCCTGAACTTCCAGGATGTAATATTCTGCAGGTTTAGAGTGAAATCAGAATGATTCAATAACTAGCCAGCAAAGTCAAGAACAACAGTAACTCCAAATTTTTTCAGAAAATAAATCCTCCCGTATACTATCCCCCCATTCACAACCCAATATCAAGTGATGTGTTCCTCATTCAATTTAAAGACTATTAACTTTCAAAAAGCCCCTGGAAGTCATTTGTAACTGCATCTCATATTCTCAGCTATCCCTTCTGTGGTGCCAAACTAATCCTAACTCTGACCCAGCAATAAATAACATGATTATTATGTTGAAATCTGTTCAGTGATGATGTAAGGCTAAAAAGAATGTGGAGCTTAAATTTCCCGTTTACAGTAACTACTTGCTAAATTCAGAAACAGCTATGCTGATGGCCAAAGGTCTTTTAATATGTTCCCAAAGCTTGTTGGAAAGAGTTATTTAAAAGGCTCCCAACTGTATCAAACTGTGCTGAGCTAGTTTCAGCTTGTTGTCATAACTTCCTCTTAAAGGCAAAAAGAATAACTCGGAGAGCTCCCAAATGTGTCATGAGACTCAGGAATCCTGCACTGCTAGTCTCTAAGTTTCTGCTGGAGGTTCCTCACGGCCAAATGTCAAGTTCAGACTGGACTTAGAGAACTTTAAATTTTTTTTTGTGAGAGTGGCCTGCAGAAAAACTTAGTGAAAGATTCTCTGAGAGAAAAATTCAGGATTGATGAGCCGCGCTGCGTCTCCCCTGTGCACCTTCTTAGGCAGCTTGGTGGTAATGTATCTGTGATCCAAGAGCTGCTTCCCACAGATCAGCACAAGGTTGACCATGATGCTGTGCTCCCTGCTCCGGAGCTCCTCTGTTCTCACACATGATGTGTGTTATCAGAAAGTCCTCAGCACACTGAGACCTCACTGAATTGGCCATGCTACATAGCATGCCTGTTCACATCCATGGAACACTTTCACTGTGGGAAGATTATGTACATAGCCAAAGAGAGAACCAGAGATGACCTCCCCTCCAAACAGCAGTATTACATGGATTTGGCTTTCAGAGGCAACACGACGTCTCTGCTTCACCTTCTTCCACTTCTTTCTAACTGAGCAGACATCAATAGCTAAGCAACTACCCACATCAGATCTTGGGTCAATGCTCTCCAAACTCAACACATCTGGGATAGCATAAAAAGCACTGCTCACCAGCACATCGTGAATGGACTGCAAGGTAGGTATTCTGGAGCTCGGGAAAGGTCAGAGCCAGCCCTGTAGGAGTTTGTAACCTCAGTTTTGGGAAAATGTCATCATTTGGCATAGTCAGCGTAGGTTTCTCAGAGTATGCTAGCTGCTGAAATCTTAAATTGTCTCCAACTCAGTTCAAATTGCAATTTTAAAAACTTTATAAATTGGCTAACCTTTGATGATTTTCCACAGGGATAACAAAATGTGTACACCTGACCCCAAACCACCTCCAAATCTTGTTTTCGAAAAGACATTAGAGGACATGAAAGTACCTATGCTTTAAGATAGGCAGAAGACTGAATTAACAACGTTAATCCCTCTCTTGAAGCAACTAAGGCATTTAAGCAAAATTTTCACCAAATAGGGAAAAATGCTCTGATCTTGTGGCAGACAAAGCATAAGAAATGTTAACCCAAATATGTAAAATTTGTAAAGCTATGAGCAAATGAAAATAAGCCCTTCTGTTATAAAATACCTGGCAGCTCTAATAATAGGTAGTGTTATCAGCCCTACCTGCAGTAATGTATATTATATGCAAGTACAAAAAATATATTTACATACCCCAGTGAAACCAGGAGGGTTTTTTAATACCTCCCATTACCATAACAAATTGTTTTCTCAAAACTGTCATTTTATGAGAGAAAGTAGTAGGAGACAATTTAAAGGTTACTGTAATAGCACCCACTATAATATTACTTACTGGCACCATACAATAGATTATACATTATTAAAATCTACTCTAACTCTGTGTGACGGTGTGCTCCCCCACCCAACCTGACCTTTATCTCCTGTAACCCTGCTTAAGTGATAACTACCAGGGGCAGTCGTTAATGGATGCTGATGGTGATACTTCGTCCATTAATGAAGTGGATTCGGGAGCCAGATAACAACACAATAGCCCTTGGTTATTGTGAGAAATGCGCCCACCTAACCACAGTTATCAGTATGTAAATATGACTATGAGTCAATCATCTTACCCCTATAAATAGTGAGCAGCCCAAGAGCCCTTTGAGCTCTCCTGCATGGCAGTGGGCTGCATGCCAGGATCTCCCCTTGAATAAGGATGCCTCCCAAGGTTACTCCTCGAGGTTGAGAGATTCCTTGCCGCAACAGATACTCGGTAAGTGACTAATAGCATGCTAAACTTTGAAATCTTAGCTAAGTGATATAAAGGATTGATTGCGCATATATAATCCTTTAGACATAAACTGTTGACCAAGACTGGGACTAGGATTGGATCCAGCTGTACCTAAACTCCTCTCTGAGAAGGAGTTTAGAAAGCAAGGGGGTCCTTTCTGAACCTCATTGTTGAAGATTATCTTAAGTTTTACTGAATCTTTAGGTTATGAAATAATCAACTATAAGAACATTTTGATTCTAATAAGTTAGCCCCTATGGTAGTGTTATGTATTGGATGCTGTGTTACTTATTATGTGAGGCTGTGTTGCTTGAAGTCCCTATTCCCTATTCTCTGGACTCTCTAGACCATAACCAGAGCCCCTAGATTCTATTGTATATGGGATGAGTTATTTGACAGCCTGGCAAGGTAGATATCTAGCTGGCCAACTTGGCAACAAAACCTACTTTTAAGGTGTCCTGAAGTGAACTGTCTTCATTATAATACTAAAAAACACACCCACAGGTCAAGAAGACCCTTCCCCAGCTGAAGACCCTTCCCCCGTGCAAGCATAGTAACAGAAGAGAATGACATAACTGATATTATAATTATATGTAAATCATTAACCAATCATTGTAGCTGGGAGTGTACTACCTTATAATTTTTGTGTATAAATGTAACGGTGATCTAGCGATAGGTGTGCTTGATTTGTGGAAATTCCACCTTGCACCCGGTGCCGCAATAAAGAATGCCTGCTTTCTAAAACTCCAAATTGAGTCTTAGAGAGTTTTTCATCTGCCGATTTACGGTAACATCATGACTCAACGGGAGGGTCTCCCTGACAATAATGTCTGACCCTGTCCTCTATGCAGTAAATAATCAAGTGTACCTTGCCATCGAATCTTGTTCACTGTCACATTTACCATTGAACTTTGTTAATTCACACTTCAACTCACTGTTTTCTATCAATAAAATATTGTTGCTTCTCTCTTACGAGTGAAGTGCAGTCTCACTCCATCCGCGACACTCTGTTCTCCATCTGGACATGAGCTGTACATGCTGCAAGCATTGCACTCATGCAGTACTGGTAGGAATACTGTAATACTGTAGCAGGTGACCTCAAAAAAAATGACAAGTCTATTAATATGGTCTTTCATTCCATTGTTATCGTGGTCTGTACCTTTTCCAGTTGCTGTTTTGACTGTGGAAACACATCAACAATGTTACTTAATGAAAGATTCTCTCAGAGAAAACTTTCGGAGTGGTGAGCCCTGCTGGCTGCTTACAGGAACTCATAAAGAGTGCCCTGAGTCCTCTCCAGACTGAAAATGCATTTTTCATATGAACTAGGATAATGAGACATAACAAGACTGACTATCTTAGTAGGAATTAGGAGAAAAAAGGCATAAAAGATGCATCAATTTCAGAAGTTAAAAATAATTCAGAATATTCTGTTGGAGATTGCAGCTTTGTGTCAAACTGTGGATGAGGTAGCCATGTCTGTAAATTATGGGCATTGCATGCAAACAATGGCTTCATTTATTGGTCTGCTGTATGTGTGCTTACAGTGCTTGTAATTGAGGATGATTATGGTTAATGATTCTAGTAATGCGTACTTTCAAACCAGCAGGACAGTGTAATTTGTATCAAACCTATTCAGTGCCTCTTCAGGCATTTTGCCTAGTTTAATCTTAACCCAGCACTTGCTGTAGAGGAAACCTCTGGAAGCTTCACAGCTGGCTCGAATAGGAGATTTCATGGTACTTTCACAGTGCACTCAAAAGAAATTAAAGCTTCCACAGCCTTCATATCATCTGGACGGCTCCTAGCCTGTCACACTTTAATATGACAAGGCCAAGATCTCTTGTACAGGAAACAGTTGTATGTAGGATGCAGAAAGAAAACAAAACATCTGTCTGTGAACAGTTGACACACATTCACCAGCAAAATTAAGTGTTCCTGGAGAATGGATTTGCATTTCTAATATTTTTGGAATAAGAAAACAAAGCCCATAGTCAGGTATTCTTTTCAAGAGGCAAGACTAACCTGCCAGGGCACTTTATTGCATGTTTTTAAGCAAAAGAACTTCCTCAGTTTACCTTTTAAATATGGGCACAATATATGGGCAACTCTAGAAGCTCTTAGCTCTGGGTTACAGAGGAGGAACAGAGAAATTAGAGGCATGTCTAAGAACACAAAAACAAACAAGGCTGAAAAAGGACTTGAACTTAACTGAGGACTTAACTGGGTTTCTCTGCAACTCTTTAAGTGCAGGATTATATTCCTATCCTTTCTGACTTCAGCGAATGTCATTATTGTGTCTATGTCTTTTTGTTTCCTGGCTGTTTTTTTTCTGTTGTCTCTACTATTTTTTTACTTAGTGGTGCCAGTCAATAATCTTCATGTACAATGAAGACAATTAACATGACTCTATCAGCTTGCCCAATCTGGTCTGACACACTACCTATTTTTATACAGATATGTATTTATTGAAGTGTTGGCTTTTATTCTGGAAGGTTGTCTGAGTGTTTTCCCAGACTTACCGAATTGCTTATTGATCTCATAATTACCTGGTGTCTGTGATTGCTTTGGTTTTCTTGTCTTCTGTGTTTTGTTATGCTTGGTCAGTATCACTTGTGCTCTTTTATGCTAGGCCTTGGAGATCAGCACATGGCTTAGGCAGTGGGATTGTCAAGAGTTTTAGGTATGAAGAAGCAAGCGTGAAAATATTTTTTAGCTTGTACCACTTCCATAAGTCTTCCAGGGACTCCAGGCTGCTGGGATCTCTAGGTTGTAGGGTAGAATCATGCATATTCACCTAATACTTTCTCTCTGTGTAGGAACTGCAATTTCTATTCCTTTCTGGCTCCCACTGTGAGACTGTGGGGGGACACTTCAGGGAATGACCCTCCTTTTCATGTCAACAGTATCTCACTTCTACCACTGAAACTATAATTCACTGTCTGTAATTGTCCTGCCATCCCACCCCTAGGGGAAAAGGCAAACTGCTCCCAAAAGTCCATACTTTGTATTTCAAATTTCAGTGAGTAGAATATTCACAGGAAACTTTTGCTTCTATTGAAACTTCAAGATGACTGTAAAAGGAAAGAAAAAACTAAACCTTGAAATAAAATGAGAAACCTATTACCATGGGAGTGCATAGCATAAACATAAGCATCTGATGTGGGTCTTTCACAAACAACTTGCTGTCTTGTCAGAGGGAGATGAATGAAATCTCACAAAGACTCTAAACTCCTCATGCATTTTCATAGTTGCAGCTGTAGCTTTCAAGGGTTCCATTTCAAAAGGGAAACAAGTCAGAACTGCTTACATACAAAAATATACAATGGTCCTACAGCCCAGGAGGAGCTCTGATTTTGAGCAATGCTATTGTATTGCAATCCAGTATCAGGAAATTCTTTTCATTCACTAGATTCTAATGTAAATGTAAATAGCTGCATTTCTTATCTGGGAAAGAAACAGCATTTCTAGTCCAAGTAAAAGTTTATGCTGTTATTGAAAAATATTAGGAAGGTTTGAGGAGAAAGATGAACATTTGCTTTTACAGGTCAGAGGCCATAAGTGGTGGCGACTAGTAGTTGTAAGCTATCAGACTGGAACTACAGGTGGAGTAAATTAATCTCTCTCCATTGATTTCAGCAAATCTAGGAAACTTCAATAAAGTTATATTAATGCATTTTAGGTGTATTTTAGATGCCTATATTATAAAAGGAGGTATCTATTAAATTTATAAACCACCAACAAAATGTAACTCACACCGGGATTCTCTCTTTTATAGAAACTCGCATTACAACAAGCAAACTGCAGAAAAGTGATCAAGCAATTAGATAGATGAACTCAGCAAAATTTCAAAATGTTGGGCAAACCTCATGTTGCAAGATAAACCTGACCGTGCTGGCGTTTCTTCAAGAACTGAAATACACAAAGATTTAATGCCATATGACTACGAATTCTGATCACCACTGAATTTAAGAGTGAAAATATACTGGACACCTCTTGATTTCTTTTTCTTGCAAAACTTTGCAACATTTTGAATACAAGCAAACAAAACCACAGAAATTTGCTAAAATAAAATCTTTTTTTTTTTTTTTTTTTTCCCCCCAGTGCTGTTTTCAGTAGCTGATGGACCCAAGGCTGGTCATTGTGGTTGCACTTTGCTTCCCATGATGTGTCAAAACTTGTATTTTGAAAAAGAAGTGATGACTTATGAAAACTACTGACTGATTTGCATCATCGAAATTGAAATCCAGCTGGAGAGACCAGTTCATAAGTCATTACATAACTAAACTGCAGCTCTTTCAGAACTTTTCCAAGCACAATCAAAATCAACATATTCTTAGATTAAGAATATCAAGTTCTTAGATAAAACTTAAAATGCTTCATTTTTGGGCACTTGAACAAGAAAACCTGAACAAAACAATATCCCAACATATTACATGATAAGCAGACAAAAAGATAAATTGTTGTAATGCTTTCCATTAAAAATGTTTGTGAAAAATTTTAACACAGTACTGACAA
Source organism: Aptenodytes patagonicus (assembly GCF_965638725.1). Lineage (NCBI taxonomy): Eukaryota > Metazoa > Chordata > Aves > Sphenisciformes > Spheniscidae > Aptenodytes > Aptenodytes patagonicus. Next base: position 50,336,227 of record NC_134950.1, on the reverse strand, counting down.
AAAAGACAATACATGCAAAGCATCCTAAAATGTCCTTTAATGATTCCAGCCACCTTCCTTCACTAAGATTTGAGGCCACAAGTAATTTCAATCATTTACTTTTTTGACTGAGTAATTTCACAGAGCAACCATTTCAATCTACCTTCAAGTTATGAAAAGTATCTACTCAGCAACAATCCAATTGTAAAGTGTTGACACACTGCTGGCAGTAGGTACATTTGCTGACTTTTTATTTTGTAAATGTGATATGTGAGGATGTATAAACTTCTTTAAGAAGCAAGGGTTCTGCTTATAACATTATTTCTGGAACTTCAGAAAAAAAGAAGACTGAAGGTTACATTACTGTTTTCATAATTTTTCATATATCAGCAGATGACATGTAATAAAAAACCAGGTTACTTGATGCTTTATTCTGATTTTGTGTTCAAGTGTTCAAGCTTCAACATAAACAATCTTTGATTTACCTTCATGTAGCAGCTTCTATTACGAAAGTGAGTTGTAATAAATTGTGGTTCACAAAAAAAGTAATTATTGCAAAACAAACTTTATGCAACTGTACAGATGAGCAATTTATAGTAAGAAAAATGGATGATTTATTTAGGTGGGTGGGATATTCAGAACTTTAGGTAATGTCTTTTAGGAGTCATTGTTTATTAGGGTAGGTATTAGGATAGATATTGTTTATTATCTAATGTAAGAGCTATTTTCCTTTCTCGTTCATGACATTATCATTTGAAAGCAAATTATTGACTAGGTTTTATTCATGCAAGCTAGTATATACCTTCCCATAGTGGCCTCCAAACTTCTCAACACACTGGCTTCACTCTTGGAATTTAATTGAAATTTGCTTCTTTATGGGCCAGCCTTTTTCAATTTTGTGCAGTGTTAGCAGAGGTAGGATTTTATAACTGCTTGAACCAGACTGACTATATGAAAAGCAATTTCAGGCCATTAGATAAGATAATGATCTCAGTAAAGGGACTAAGAGCAAGCTGAGCCTTCGGGTTTTGCAGCTTTTAAAATGCAAGATCATCCACTTGTGGTTGTTTTGAATAGGATTTAATTTCTGATTTTACAAGTAGTGGTGTTTGAATTCCAAGGATAGTCATCTAATGTGCTTCAGCTGTTAGCCTTAAACTAGGGTTTATCATGGCCATGTGTACAGCACAAGTAATTAGGGATCATGAAATAATTGAAGTAAGTCAGAGAACAGATCTGAGAATGAATTAAATAAAAATTGTGTGATTTAGAGAGGTCATCTCTAATTTCTACACATTTAAGAAACAAACAAAAAAATTTAGCATGTTCCACATTTTTAACTGTTCCTTTGAAGCCATAAAGCTTCAAAGTTTTGTTACTTGTGTTTCTTCTCTTCTCTCTCATTTCAGGGTCGTGTTTTTTCAGTACAATATAAAGGTGGTATCGCACCACTGCAGAATGTCAAATTCTAAAGACTTTTATCAGGATGACACTGAAACTCCGAGGCAGTTGTGTTAGTGTTACAGAGGGTACACGGTGTTTTATGGAGAGTCAGCATTTCCTCCTCCATGAAAAGAAAAACTTCTGGGAAGAAGATATTCCTTAGGTATTCTGTGTTCTTATGAGCCTGAGATACCAACCACATTACAGTAATCTCATTAAATATAGAATAAGACTAAACAGCAGACACATTTCCCTATTAGCATATTATTCTTTTTTCTTCCAAAGCCAGCTGGTAACCTTTCATTGCCTGACATCTACTACAGGGGTAAACTGTAGAGAGTTGCTCTCTAATTGACACTGAATCCCGAGCTCTGTGTATTCTGTGTATTCTTTCAATAGGTAGGGATCAGAAGAGAAGACATTTTCCTGATACCACAAGCTGCTTTATGAAAGTGACTGTTAGTAGGGGTTCTGATTTTAATCTGTACTGGAGGCAGTCACATCATAAATGCAAATTACAATAATTTCCACACTTTTTTTTCATTCTCATATCCATAACCCTTTCTCTCAACCTGAGAAGCACCCTTTGTGGTTGTTATGGCAGATCTTTTTTGTGTTAGATGTTCTTTTTTAAGAACTTTACTTGACTGGAATTGCAGAGTAAATTTCTAGATTATGCAGGACTTGCCACAGATGAAATGTGTAACATACTGTAAAATTATCTAAATGTATGTATATGTGCATGTGTGTCTGTATGCATGTATTCAACAGTACTACAGTTTCCTGGGCTGCAGAGTATTTCAGGGGACTAGGTCTTCAACGTTATATAAACTTTTTTCCCAAACATTTGCAAAACACACTATAAGTGGAAAGAATAATTAAAGCCAGGAAGTAACTGATGTGGAAATAATTTGAAGTATTTATTGCTTCCATGCCTAGAACTCATTCTTTTTGTTCTTTTTGTCTATTCTTTGCTTGAGTAAAAAAATCATCAGAATACTGGGAAAATTCCTCTCACATATAAAATACCCTTCCACATAACAGAAATGATATAGCAACTGTTATTGTCTGGTATATACTGATACAGTTTTCTTAAGCAGAAAATAACAGATGGATGATTGGGAGATATTTGGACTCTGGCAATCTACTATTGATGCAAAGGTCTTGTGATGTCACCTGATAATCCCCAGCTCCTCACAAATCCCAAGAGCAAGGATAACACAAGGTTGGGCGTAGCAGGGCTGACCTTCAATCTACTGGTCTTTGCACTAAACAAGTCATTCAATAATAAGCCTAAAAGAGCTTTACAAAAGCTAGTCTCTATTATTCCATCTGTAAGGTAAGAATCAGGAGATGAAGATATAAGGTTATCTATCCTAGCTGGAATATCAGAGAGGAGGCAGCTTTGTTTTGTCCCATCCTAAGGAGAATGGGACAAGGAAAGAAATAAAACCTCATGTCTTTCTTTCATCTCTCAATTTCTGTACTGTCAGATGAAGGCCACCCAGAGTTTGGGACAGTGTAACCACCAAACCAAAAGATCCATCTGAGTTTAGCATGACTAAACACACACACACTCTGACTTTGTAGAAGTATCCTACATCAGCCTGACAGCTGATGCTGGCCTCCCTTATGTCTCTGAAAGGGTGTATGAAATAGGCACTGACAGAATGGGTTAGATGCTGGGAGTTATGTCATCATCATGGGGTTAAGGCTTCCATCAATCATTACTTTCCATCTCCTCTCCCCCCACCAACACACTGATGTCCCTGGAGTCACCTCAAGACTACTTTCATTCCCATGAGGTGAACAGGACACAAGTTGTTAGGTAGATGTTGGCCAGTCTTCTGGTGCTGCTACTTGCATGTAGTAGGACATGCAAGTACAAGTACATCCGTTAAGGCGGAACAGTGTTAAAGCTCATTTTCCCTTTTTTACCTAAAACATTTATGCCAGCATAAAAGTACTAAGAGTTTTTGAAACTGTTGTCAACACTCTGGTTAATTATTTTTTTGTTTTCAAAAAAACAAAGGTCTTTTTTAGGCCTTTTTTCCTTGTAAAATAGTAGCTTCAGTGATGATTTTTTTTTTTTTTATTAAGAACTTGATTAAAAGTTATCAAATCATCACTGTATATTTTTTTCCTGTAAAAGCTCCGGCTTTCACTAAATGACATTTTTTCTCAATAGAACAGTGTGAGTGACATTTTAGAAGGGAATTAAATTAATTTATAGGCTGAAAATATATCCATTGCAAGACAATTGAAACAGTCTAGTATTTTTAGTTATTTCCGAAATCTGAGTTTTCACTTTTAGATCAGTTCCACTAGTGTCTGGTTTTCCAGGTGGCTTTGGCAAAGATAAACAGATATTTTTTCAGGAGAGAAGGCTGATAGAATAAAAAAAAAAAAAAAATCTCTTCTGCAGGGAAAAAAAAAAAAAGGTGATTAAGATGATAAAATTATCACTACTTCTGAAATTAATTTAGGGGAAAAAGCCTAGAGATAAAACTTCTAAGCTATGTACAGGAATTAATATCCAGCATCACCTACTATGTAGAAATTATGGAATTTTACTTACAGTGAAAAAGAGACAGATAAAAGTCAATATTGTTGCTCTTCTGCAGGCTTTTGAATACAAGTGTGGTGTAATTCCTTCTTAATATATTTTTAATGAGCAATTTGACCATCAGAAGGCTTTATTTGTCTATTCATCTTCTGATGTCTCCATGACTCCTTGTTACTACTTGAAAGCATAATGACAACATAATCTATGAAAACTTGCTTGTATGGAAAAAACAGGAGACAGACATACAATAATTTGATGGTCTGTTGTAATATGTTTTTTATGAACCCCATATATTTCTTCTTTCTGTTTCCCACTTAATCTTTTAATATTATGTATTATTGATGTTATCAATTCCTTGGGATGGAGGCTGTATTTTGCTGTGTCTTTATACAGTGCTTAGCAAACAGGTTATTTGTCTAAGGCCCCTAGACACAAAAGTAATGGTAAACAATACTTGTCATTGTCTGCTGTCCTTTTGAAATATAAGAACATTTATACATATGATTTTATTTTTTTGTTTCTTCCCAATAAAGTGTTCAATACCACTGCAAATCTATAGTAAATTTTATATGCCTGGTAAACAGCCTAAATTTACAATAATGTTATTCATAACAACAAAATTATCAAGAGCTTTTATGTCAATGATATTTAAAGATCATTGTTCAGCAGCAGTAATGTACAATGAGATACAACAGCCTGTATGGGTTGCAAATGCAACTGTATATAAATGTTTTATATCATGCATAGACATAGCTATCTGATGAATGAGTACCTGCCATTAAAACTCAAATATATTTATTGACACTGGTGTCTGCAGGGTTGCCATGTAGATTAAGCATTCTGCCAGCATTTTGTTAATAACTTGATACTTAATTGGTAGTTTTTTAGGTTTATGGATTTTCTTTTTGATTAATATATTATGTGATCAGGTATTCAAAATAAATGAGATTCAAGTGAGTGTTGTTGTTGACTGTCCACAGTTCTTTCTAAAAGTGAAAACTATAGCCTCAATAGTTCATGCAGAACTTAAAAACTGTATTTTTCTGAATAAAATTTTCTGATTTTTTAAAGAAAACCTGATATACTGTTTTCTATATCACCATTGTTTCATTATAATCACTGATATATGCAAGTTTTTGCAAAGACTGTATTTACATAAAAATTATTTTGTTTCACTTAAAATTTACTGTTTAATTATTAAAGATATTTCATCAAGCGTAGCCATTAGTACTTTATTGTGAAAACAGCAAATTGTAACCAATATTTCCAGAAAACAAATTTCAAGTGGGAAATATGCACTTAAGAGATGAAAAATAAAACATAAAAATGAAATTTATGTGGCTGGATGTGTAGCTCATATGAGTCGGCCAATCATAACAGATTGAGTTTTGATGCATAATATCCCTCAATAGTTCATTAATTTGCCCAGCTTTTGAGTTTAATATGAATATGCATTCTTAGGGCTATTCACCTTAAATTATTTTTCAGTATGTCTATTGCACTTAGATTTTTGTAAAAAAACACTTTTGCTTTGCATTTCTTTCTCCCCCAAACATTTTTTTGACAAGGATCTCTTGAGATGCATTTCCCAGAAGCATTTTTCCTGCAGCCAGCTTTCTCTGAAGAGGTATTTCTCAAAAGGTTTTTTTTTCCCTCTGATTCAGTAGTAAGCCAAATATCATCACAGGATTTTTTTTTCACCTGCTGCTACAATCCTGTAACAACCCCCTGTTGATAAATCCACTCTAATACTGGATCAGGGTGTTGTGGTGCAGCTAGTACTTGCTTAACTAATACCAGCAGAAAGATGGATTGTGCACATGTTGTGAGTGGATTTAACCTTCAAGAAAATAACAATTCAGCTTTTACTTGGCAAGGATCCTGTTCAAGATCTTTCTTTACTTAGTCCAAAAGTTAGTGACAGAAACCAGCTGCACGTGTGAGGTACAAACCAAATGGTTCATTGAAGCTGCACCCTATGTTGCATCCAGATTTTTAACAACTTGAACCTTTTTAGGAGTAAGAAATTACATAGTTTTGGTGGCTGTCATGTTCTTCCTGAGTTCTCTGCCATATAGTCCTGATGTAGAGGCTTTTTACCTTTGCAGGATGATTTTCATATGAATTTCTAGCATATGCTTATATATTGACACATTTTTCATTGATACAATTGTTAACCTTCACTGTGTACAGGCCCATTGTTTCTACTGAGAAGTAGAAATATCGACCTATGCTACCTTTGCAGTCTCTCTTTCAGGATTTTTTCCTCCAACAAAAATATATATGAGCCAGGCAGAATGTGCTGCCTTCCGCTGAACACCTGCTGTCAGCTGAACAGTGTATGCAGCAGCACACCCACGAGCTCATGGCAGCCGTCTTACTGCAGCAACTGTACTTTGGCACCAGAGTCAAATGCTCATTGGTTCCCACTGTGAAATCTCCCTGTGTCCCTCTGTGAATTATCACGCTAGAGATCCTTGAAGGAGTTGTGGTACCTACACAGGAGATTGCAGCACCATGTGAAGGCTGTAACTCAGTCCCAAGAGCAGTATGGCTGCTGGCAGCAAGACACAACAACTGGGCATGTTGCTGCCACAGGTTTGTGCCACATATCCACTATATAGTAGCTAAAATAACTCTCCTCTCTCTCTGTCTTTTTGCTCTTGACTTATTTCTACCTTCCCTCTTCCCATACCCAAAACTCCCTCTTTCATCATACCCAAAACTTTGGGTGGATTCTTCTATCTACATGACTGCCAAGTATATGACTATATCTGAACTCTTTATTCAACCTCTCTTTGTAGTTGGGGAGGAAAGCAGACATTTCTAGAGAAAAATTTGTTTTACCCAGAGGTTGGTGTCTAGAATGGGTCAGATGAACCATGCTTACAAAAGCTTTTCCCTCTATTGATTATAAGTGCATTTGGACAGCATGCTTAAGCAAAGATGTCTCCATTGTAGATAAATCTAAATTTCCACAGTCAATTCCACTATATAACCCTAATTTCTTTACTTAACTATGAAACATGGATATTTCCTAATGTCCTACTTTTTGTGCTTCCCAGTCCCCATAAACACTACCCAAACAGTAAGAATATGCTCACACTCACTTTATGAAGCATTGCTTTCATAAAAGCCTTTAAAAGTCCTCTTTGAGAAGGAGATATGTGATACTGAAAATAAAGACACAGTCCCTTCTCACCCTGCACATAGATCTTATATTTAGTAGCAATTATTTGTCGACTGTAGGAACAATAAACCTCAAAGGCAGAAAATTGATAGCTGTGGTAAAATATTTGAACTTAAGAGTAAGACCAGACTTCAGCTTGATTTGAATAAAGATTAGATTTCTTGTATTTGTCTTTTGTTTGCACATAAAGTATTTGTGTTGCAGAAGAAATATCTATTTTACTCAGTAATACACTTAGTCACTAATTCATAGCAAGACTTGACTCATTAAATACTTACATGCTCTATATACTTTACATTGTGTTTTCTGCTGTTAATGCCTCTTTATATTTATATTTCTGCCTATTTGTAAGTGTTCTCAGTTCTGTAATCGTTGCACATATTTTTTACTTTCCAAAATAGAGTGTCGGTAGAAGTTACTATGGTTTGCATAATCTGAAAGGAAACTTCAATTTTAATGAAATAAATTATAAATAAGAGCCTTTGAACGAGTTCTTAATTGTTTAGTGGTACCACCTGGTATGATGATCTGTCACAATAGTGTTAATGAGGAATTTTTAGTCTTTGGTGGTGGAAGAAGTGTTAAAGCCAGGAGTCAGTGGATGAATCAGCTACCAAAATATCAGTTTGACAGCCTTTCAAAACATTAAAAGAAGTTGTTGCTTCTCCAAGAAAAAAGAAACCATGACACTTTCCTGATCTTTGCTTCCCACTATTTTGTTTTGCATATATATTCAGTCACTGAAATCTTGTGTGTTACTTGTGAGAAGCATTGGAGCAGCCCCTAGGTTGAGTAAACAGAAAATATTAATTGCAGTATTGGGAGAATATAATTATTTCATCTTCTGTACAAACAGCAGTACTGGAAAACATTTCTCAGTTTGTGTTTTCTACACAAGCAGATGACTCAGGGGTAGGATTTTCAAAAAATTGTAGGTATTGTAGAAAGCTAATCTGAATTTGTGGTATTTTGAAGTCCTAGATTATCGATATTCTTCTTGAAAAATGTCAACTCCATTTCAAAACAGATTGCAGATACTTAGGCCTAGATTCTTAAGAAATAAGTGATAACTCTGTAGGTAAATTAGGTGCCAAGAAATTATGAAAATTTCTAATTAGCTTCCTTCTGTCTCCATAGGGCACCTACGGCTCTATGGGCTAGCATAAATAATATCATGTAAAGGCTCATACAGCCTGACAGGTAGCCAACTGTTCATACTACCTTTCATTAACCCATGCTGACTGGGCCTCATTGCCTGTACGTGCCGTGTGATGGCACTCAGGATGATCTGCCCCATAACCTTCCCTGGCACCGAGGTCAGACTGACAGGCCCGTAGTTCCCTGGATACTCCTGCCATCCCTTCTTCTAGATGGCCGTCACATTTGCTAACTTCCAGTCAACTGGGACCTCCCTGGTTAGCGAGAACTGCTGATAAATGATTGAAAGTGGCTTGGTGAGCACTTCTGCCAGCTCCCTCAGTACCCTTCGGTGGATCCCATCCTACCAGCTCCCTCAGTACCCTTGGGTGGATCCCATCCGGCCCCATAGAGTTGTGTGTGTCTAAGTGGTGTAGCAGGTCGCTAACCATTTCCCCTTGGATTATGGGGCTTTCATTCTGCTTCTCCTAGTACCCGGAGAACAACTAGTCTTACTATTAAAGGCTGAGGCAAAGAAGACATTAAGTACCTCAGCCTTTTACTCATCCTTTGTCACTATGTTTCCCCCCTCATCCAATGAAGGATGGAGATTCTCCTTAGCCCTCCTTTTGTTGCTAATATATTTATAGAAACTTGTTTTATTGTCTTTTACGGCAGTAGCCAGATTAAGTTCTAGGTGGGCTTTGGCTCTTCTAATTTTCTCCCTGCATAAACTCATGACATCCTTGTAGTCCTCCTGAGTTGCCTGCCCCTTCTTCCAAAGGTCATAAACTCTCCTTTTTTTTCTGAGTTCCAGACAAGGCTCTCTGTTCAGCCAGGCCGGTCTTCTTCCCCGCCAGCTTGTCTTTCAGCACATGGGGACGGCCTGCTCCTGCGCGTTTAAGATTTCCTTCTTGAAGAATGTCCAGCCTTCCTGGACTCCTTTGCCCTTCAGGACTGCCTCCCAAGGGACTCTGTCAACCAGTCTCCTAAACAGGCCAAAGTCCACCCTCCGGAAGTCCAAGGTAGCAGTTCTGCTGACCCCTCCTTACTTCTCTGAGAGTCAAAAACTCTATCATTTTGTGATTACTATGCCCAAGACAGCCTCCAACCGTCACATCACCCACAAGTCCTTCTCTGTTCACAAAAAACAGGTCCAGCGGGGCACCTTTCCTAGTTGGCTTGCTCACCAGCTGTGTCAGGAAGTTATCTTCCACACACTCCAGGAACCTCCTGGACTGTTTCCTCTCTGCTGTATTGTATTTCCAGCAGACATCTGGTAAGTTGAAGTCCCCCACAAGAACAAGGGCTAGCGATTGTGAGACTTCTCCCAGCTGCTTATAGAATATTTTGTCTGCCTCTTCATCCTGGTTGGGTGGTCTATAACAGACTCCCATCGTATCTGCCTTATTGGCCTTCCCCCTGACTCTTACCCATAAACACTCAACCCTATCGTCACCATCATTAAGCTCCAGACAACCAAAACATTCCCTAATGTACAGGGCTACCCCACCACTTCTCCTTCCTTGCCTATCCCTTCTGAAGAGTTTGACTTGAGACATTCCAAAACAATGGAGTGTGTTTTGGAGGTAAGAAATAGGCTGAAATTTACATTTTGTGCCATGAGCTGAAATCTACATCCCACTTAATATCCAGAGTACTTAGTTCTTCAGGTTTTTGACAATCCTAGTTCTGAGATTTAATCTGTTTTCAAAACCATCCTCCGTGACTGTATTTGAGTCCCACTGAATGAGAAATTTATGTTTCAGTGAGATCTACCTTACAAAACTCTGAACAAAATGGCATAAACTGGAAATAGTGTATTAACGGTGCAGGGAGGTTAGCTTCTAGGAGAGAATAGTTTAATGACTTACCATCCTGCAAAGGTATGTTACTACCTTTTCATCCTCCAGTTTTTTTCTTGTAACACAGAGTCTTTATTGAAAAGCTGATATTATACAGTGACCAAATAAAACTATTACAATAAAGAATGTATCTGTTGCTTCTAACTAGTTTTTCTTTTTAGAGGTTGATTGTATTGAAGTAAATTTAACTTTCTAAAATATAATTGTGAAAGTGCATGTCAATCTTACCTTTCAATGGAGCACGGAAAAATGGAATAAAATTAAAAAAAAAATTTTCTTCGAATGCTTTTGCTTTATTTTTGCACTATATCCACTTTATGATGCTGAAACTGTACCTCAGCTATGAGATACCCTTGTTACAATTTCATTTCTTGGACTGCAAATCTTTCTCCACTGCTTTTAATGCAAAACTTGCAGCTTTAGTAGAGATTGAGCTTAGCAGAATGTCAAGGCCAAGACATTCATTAGGATTTTTCAGCTGTCCGTAATTTATCTTACTCTGACTTTTTTTTTATTTAGTAAAGTGTTCTAAGAACCAATATAAAGTTCATTAAAAAAGTAACTAAATCTGAATACATTCTAATTTTCTGATTATGTGATCATAGTTAAAATAGAAACTTAGTGTGGAAGAAAAAGCAGTAAAACACAGTAAAACTTTATTAATTTATACTGGCAGAGTCACCACTTATTATCAAGTGCATGTGTAAACAACAAATAAACAAGCTGAAGACTCACAGAAATGTTAAATGCTAACACAATTTCTTGAAAAGCCAAAGTACCTTCATAGTGTGAGATCTCATAACTACATTCCCTGTAAAGTGGAGGTATTATGGATTTTAGATACTTTTCTGCTTATTGGTAATGCACATGCTGCCACAAAATACCTTATCCATGGAAAAATATTAAGTGTATAAATCATATCAGCCTATTCCTTTCTGTCTCTCAGGCTCTCTGATAGCACTGGATTGAAGCATTGCCTGTTAGTTTGCTCGCTTGTTCTATTTTTTAGCTCATCTTCCTTTACTTTTTTCTTCTATTCTAGGAAACATAGGCCAAATGACTGGTTTCACACAGCCTCCTGCTGAGAAAGATCTGAACGTTTTTGTTTATTTTTGTTTGTCATTTATTCTGAACATCCTGTGTTCATTTTTTGCTGGCAATTTTACTCTTTCAGGAGACTGCAGATGTGATAAGAGGGTGTCGATTTAAAGACATGAGAGTGCGTGAGTAAAAATTCCAATGATTTTTTTGCCATTTCCAAAATAACCAATTCTTAAGTATGTGTCAGTACTCCATAAGAATTCTGTTCCATAGCACCCGGACATGATGATGAATATACCATAAAATCATATTGCAGCAACTCCACTTCTTAACATTTTCCCTCCTCTGACAGGAGAATGAAAGTTGCTACGTTACGTCTGAGAAGGTTATAAAAGTTAAGAGCATCTGTCTAATTCACAAGAGCATCCATCATTCTAAGGAGAATACAAGGGCTAAAGTTTTTAGTCCATCCTTAGCAAGAAGCAATTTTTCCATCTGTTATTGCATGATTATCCAGGAGCTGAGCAACCAAAGTAGGATTGCAAGGCTACAAAAGTTGCAGTGTCAAGTGACCTCTATGATAACTGAAAAGTGAAGAAAAAACAGATTAAGGTGTCCTTACTACAATATATGACTAGTATTTATCTTGAAACTCTTTTCAGTGCTGAAAGAGTTAAGTCAAAGATTTCTGAAAAGCAGTATTTCTGTTTGCTCAATTAGTAGTTTGAACTAAGTTCTGCCTTCTAGTTTTTGTAGTTTATGGAATGGTTGCTGCAGATATGAATATCGAATAGGAAAATATTAGTATGTATTCACAGTTATTACCTCACATAATGATTTTTAACACTACAAAACTTTCCATTCATCACATGAATTAGGAGTTCATGTAGAATAAAAGGATATTATGAAAATTACTGTGTTTGTTCAAGGCTCATTTTTCAAACATACTGTTTAGCCCACAGAAAGGATTGTCAGAAACACTTTAAATGAAGGTTGCATACCTAAATAATTAATAAAGATTAACAGAAATTGCTTCTATTCCTTAAGAATTATTGACCCTTATTTATTTTGAAATATTTAAAACACAGCTATCCAGAAATCTAGGCGCATTCAAAGGTCATTTTGCTAGCAAAATTAATGTACAGGGTATCTTGCGCCATTTCCTACATCATCCTGAACAGAAACTTTTCTGATCTCCCTCTTATCACCAGAGTAAGTCCCTTTTTCCATTTCCTCCATTTCCATTGCCTTTCATTGGCACTTCATCCCATGGGAAGAAATGAGAAATTTGAATGGAAGGACACTAAAATCTGAACCTAGGAGAGCAAGTTCAAAGTAAAGAACTGAAAATGGTTTGCTACATTTCTACATTTTGGGCTACTCTTAGCCCAAATGTTTCGGCTGGTGTGTATTAAGCTGAGAGAGAAAATGCCAAACTTATTGAAGATACCTTTCTTATAGAGCTATATAGAGTATTATATGATGTATTACTTAAAGTATTACTTCTACAGATGATTTATTTTATTTCCCATGATAGTGTTGGTGATGCCAAGTTTTCTATCCCTTGCCCCACTCTACATTGATTACTGGAGAGGTCACCCTTGCTGAAAGAAGCAGATCTTGTGGTGTTCATGGAAGATACCCCATATAGGCTACACTACACACAGGGAGTATGACACCCTCTCATGGGGCATTATAGGAGCGGACAGGCTGTGAATAAACAGAAATTGACCTAGCGGGCATTTCTTAGTCATGAACGTGATTTGTATGAGCTGCTTGGAAAAGGCTGAGAGAGCAAGCCATAGAAACAAACAAAAAATCAGCATTTCTTCTGCTCCCAAGCTTCCTTAAATTTTATCATGACCTTATCAGATAAAGAGGTGATACATTCAGTGTCCTGGTTCTGGCCTGGAATACAGGGCAGTTGGGATTTATTTCTTCCTCCATCAATAACAATCACTTTTTGACCTTGGGCAAGCTGTTCTTTGGGTATATGCCTTCATTTCCCCTTCTACTCTGTGTATGTTATGCTCCTTTAGAACCGTATATTATCTTAGAGATGTACAGAACCTAACACAAGAGAATAAATGAATAATTGAAATCTCTGTGGAATGATAAATTTCTGGCTTGTCTGACCTAGAATTAATAAACAGGAGGAAACAAAAATCACAGCAGTTTTGATCCATTCAGAAGGATGCTGGATTGGGAGAATATTTTAGGCATTAGAGGAATACAAGCAAGCTTATGGCATTTTTGTCCAGTTAAAAGCTTTCATTCCTGCCCTCTTTTGCACACACAAAAAAATTGTACATGAACCCAAGATATAAAAATAGCCAGTTTCTGTCTTTGATTGAGGGAGAAAGACACAAGCCAGATTTATTGGCTGTCTAGAGACCTTATGTTCAGTTTTCTCTTGTCACATTCGCACCAATTAAATGTGAGAGTTTATATGTTGTCCTATCTGTAAAGATGACAGCCAGATCCTTGTCTGGCTCATTTAATTGTCTCTGTGGGAGAAGTTCCCCCACCCTTGTATAGCAAACAGTATTTCATATACCTACTGTAAAACCCTGCTTGCCTGAATATTTTTAAGCAAAAAAAAACCTGTTCAGAAAAAGTGATATGTAAGAGAAGATTGTATTCCTTTCTCTCAAGTTAGTACAAGTTTTTAAAATGGAATTTAGAAACCTTATTAAGTTGAAGGTGAAACACCATATATACCTGCTGTACCTATAAAGACAGTCCAGTGAAGTCATCATGCTCCAAAACAAAATGTAAAAAACCAAGCAAAATCTTCCAGGTGAAATAGCTACTTCTCTCTCCTATATTTTTTTCCCCCAGTCTCATTGCAAGACTTCACTCTTCTGTTGCACCTTTTTTTAAATCTCTTTTATTCAGTTCCAGGGTAATAGCCAACTACACCACAAAGCTCAGACAAGACAGGTATTTATTACATTTCCATATACATGAAAGCCTACAGTGGCTTTTCCATCTTTTTTAACAGGATTTAGTCAATAGTAGGAAAATCAGCTGATGAATTTTAAGCATGGATATTGTTAAGTAATTTGCCAGATTTTTTTGACCAGCAAAACTGATGAAGCTTAGAAACTGTTCTTTGTTGTAAAACTTGATTCATAGGAATCAAGGGAATCTGAGAACTAGAATACTCTCTAGAAGTTAGAGAGTAAATATAAAAATATTTGGCAAATTATTTAAAATGTGATCTTCACATGAAATATTTCCTAAACAATCTTAAAATTTTACCTCTCTACAGAATGTTAGATCAGTATTTTAAGCAGAAAAAACCTCTTTTAATTATAAAGTACCCATGATTAAGCTAAATGTTGAACTTCAAGTATTGTGTATTCTAATTTTTTCTAATGATTCCACCTTTGTTGCTGATTTTCTCCTTCAGAATTGTAAATCTAGTCCTTTGTTATTTTGTGACTCCTACTGTGAACAAAACTGACCTAACAGCCTGTTACTTGGTTACAAGTGGTTACAAGCTGCTATAAAATGAAAAGATTGAGCTCTGATACTATTCCAAATGGAGTTTTTTAAGAAACACTAATAGTATGTCCTAATGGTGTCAGTGAAATGAGGTTGTATTTCCAATATAATTGGAGTCATATACAGTAGCTGTTGAAAGTGATATATTTTCACTAGGATGTGTGTTTTATGAGATACATGATGATGTCTTTACATACATTAACTAGTACTATATTCAATTACTATTTCCACCAGCTTCATAAGTGCTGTTGAAAAGAGGCAAAGGTATCAGAATCCATTTTGAAACGAAAGCATAATGTGATTATTTCATTATTGTTCTGTTAATGAGAAAATGTCTGCATTTCATCTTTTTTTTTTGTTGTTGTTTCAGTGGAAGATCAATGATATTCTGTGCTTTAAAATTACAATTTCTGTGTTTAAAAATGTATTTCTCTTTTTTGCAGCATTATCCAGCAAAGTTTTATTGCAAGTCATTATTTTTAACATTTCTTCTAGATTAAAACTTTCCCCATTACTTCTGTTTACATGTCTGATGCATAGAGTAAGGTCTACTTTTACTTTCCAAATCCTTTCTGCTTTACTGAGGCAGAGAAGGAGGATGTCATCGCCAACTGCTAAGAATAATCTTTTTGCCAGTTGCAGCCATTGAGATCTGCTTGAAGTTAAAATAGTCCTGTTCATTTTCTGACTACCACTCAGTACAGTTCAGTGAACTGTCACGCCGAAAAACAAGTGGAGAGCTCCTGGAGCAATGCATTACATTTGCATCTTAGATTAGTTTGAACATATTCATTTTAGCTCATTCTTTGCAGCAATTTTCCACCAAATCAGCAGTATTCCAGCAGGCAACTTATACCTTTCTGGCACTTTCAGCTTGTGTTTATAAAGCAAGTTTTCATTCAGATCATGAGCCAATTCAGGAGGTAGACTTCACCTTACAGTTTTATCCCAGGTTTTATTAGGAGCTGTGGTATAGCATAGTGATAACAATAAATATTATTTATAGCTGGAGGCATTCTGTTACCGGTAACTTCCCCCACTTAAGGGCGGGATGAGTTAAGAAAAGACAGTATTAAATTTCTTGCTGTTTCAGTGGCTTCCCTAGATTATCGACATTCATCCTTAGGTTCTCTGAAGAACAATGGTTCAATGTTAGGGTTCTGTGATTTCACTGATGGAAAATAATTTAAAGAATAGTGCCTGCAACAAAGCAGCATGGGTTTTTAATGGTCATTAACTAGTAATATATGCTTATTTCAAAAAAGGATAAAATGCCAAGTGACCTACATAACCCCTGTAATGACTTTGCCTTTAGGTCCAGAAAACCCTCCTCTGAGTTTTGAGGAGATTATTTTTTTTTTTGCATTAGAAATACACAGGACTCTACCAGGAAGACAAAATATATTGCAATAGCTATCTATGTTAGTAACTGTATTGTCATAGTCAATGATGCATTCCTGATTTATTCCCTTACAGCAGGGAACAGTCATCTCCTTTTTGAAATTGGTGACTATGGATGTACAAAACTTCTTCATAAAACATAAAATTCAGGAGAAATTGACCAATTTTCAGTTTTTAGGACCAAAGCAAAAGCTGTGGCTTATTCAGTGTAAAATACTTTGAAAGTGTCATAATTTCAGTTTCTTAGGTCTATATTATAAATTACTCAAGGTAAAAAATTCAGATTCAGTCTTTCTTTTCATGTTTTTGAAAGACAAAAATTGTTGGAGTCCCTAAAACACTGACTTAATCTAATGGCTCATAGGTCCAGGGATAATTTATACTGGCCAATATTGGTAAATAAAAAGAAGAAGGGACCAGAAGACTGTGGACAAAATCAGACAGTCTAGAGTTTAGACTTTAATGATAAACAAAGTAATGTAGGAGATTGGACTATTCTGCAAACCCTTTGACAACCCACAGTTTGACTGATTTGGAGAGAATTAATGCACAGGAAGAGGTGGGCTGTGCCACTGTGCCAGCTACATGCCAGTCTCTTCCTGCTATCACCTCCTGGCATCACAACAGTTGTCCCCAACTATCATGAGCCTCCTCCACCCCATATTTAGAAATAAGATTAAAGGGAACCAAAGGATTTTGATACCTCTACTTGCCCTGGCTAAATCTTCAATGTTATCCTTGACATTGTGATTAGAATTACTACTTTGTTCTTTTTTTTTTAATTTTTCTAATTTACACCCATTCTAATTTCTTTTTTCCTTCTCCATTTAGTTGTTCCTTTCCTATCTCTGTTTCCTGCTTTCTGTTTGAAAACAGTCTGACTTTGCCAGCCAAGACAGATTTTTTGCAGTACTGCTGTGAGCCTGTGACCAAAAAAGAAGTTGAAAGTAATGCTTTAAATGCTATGACATTGACACAAGTTTGCCAGATCTTGGGAGTAGCTGGTAAAACCACATGCTATGCTTGGTTTTGTTTTTTTTTCCTAGCAGCAACCATGTAGGTAAGAATCAAGAACCAAAGCTGAAGCTGTTTCTGGTTTTGTTTTTTTTTTTAACCTTTTCTTTTTTCTCCACCCTTTTTCTCTTTTGTCCTTGGTTTCTTTGTTTGTTTTCAGGAAACAGGATTGAATTCCAACGAGAACAACTGCTCAAGCCCTTCTCAATAAATTTTTCTTTCTTTCCAAGAAAGGATAGTAATTACTGACATTAATACCATCTATAAGACTGTCAAACAGGGTAAGGATTTTTTAATAAAAATATATCAGTGAATGGAAAAAGGAATGGAGTGAAATCTCTGCTTAATTCTTTACATTTCAGTGTAAATGGCTTTAACCATGTTTTGTTGTATTCCTTACAAGTAGTTTAAAAATTCTGGTGTTCATTTATTTTCATGGGGTGAAGCAGGCTGAGGTTTCTATAAAAAACCATCAGAGTTAACTGCTTAGTATTGCATAGTGACATTATCATATTAAGAACCTTGTCTTTCTCAGACTACTTATTCCATGAGATTTTATATGTTACAGTCCCAATTTGGATAAAGAATTTTGCTGATATGTTTTGACATTTAGATTTTTGAGTTTCAGGCTGTGAAGTGAAATTCAGGTGAAATTAACACCTGAGAACTGAAATAGCAGAGAGGGCTCATTTGAACTTCTCGAAACAAAAGACATCATTGGCTTTCATTTCTCTGCACTAATGTTTTACCAAGAGTGTGAAAAAAAACTGAAATCAAATTAAATTGTTTTTACATATGACTTTAAAGCTAGCTGGTTATAAATTCAACACAGGTCCCCAAATTAAACAATAATAGGATGAAACTAGAAGGTTGGCCTTCCATTCAGAATCCATATTAATGTCTGGAAGCATTCAGAGTCAGGACCAGGTTCAGTCTGCTATGAAAGACAAGACTTCAGTGCATCCGATGAATGTGCTTTGTAAACATACATTATTAAGCTGATGTGCAACCCAATGTATGGGTATGACTTCAATAAAAACCACAAAGAAATAAAAATAAAAATAATTCTATGTCAGCAAAGATTCTCAATACAGGTTCCTTTTCCCCAGGCATATATCAAATAGTGATTTTCATAACAAAGAATGTTTCCCAATATTTTTTTAGACATTAAACAGAAATGGACACTAAACATTAATTTAAAACAATATCTCAGTTGTTATCTTAGGATATGAGAAAGTTAGCAGAATAGATTTTCAACTATGATATAAGATTGTTACTGAAATTCATAGGTGGCTAGAGAAAAATCTAAAGATGACTGGTAGAGAGCTTTTTTCTTAACAAGTTTTCTGGCACAAGTTTTAGCATCCTGAAGGATATCAAAACTCAAATTTTTTGAGGCATCAAATGGAGTTAGAACAGAAGGATGTCCTACCCGTAATTCCTTACTCCTGCCTTTTCAGCAAAGATCAAGGAGGTGGTAAATATTGCTGTCACTAGAGCACCAGAATGGCATTTTATTAAGCAACTGGATAAGCTACTTCCAGTTCATACCTGGGCATTGTGTTTGAGCACACTGGCTGGCAGGGACCAAAACTTTCTCGGGGGATTTTTCTAATGCCTTACCTGGATGATGATCACTTGGCCACTGCTTGTACCTGTGGCTTGGCCCTGTCTGTTCTATTAGTATGAGTCTATCCAAACTGACAACAGAACTAAGTGGCTTGTAAAACGACCAAACAAGAAACAAACCTAACTTTTATATATTTTCAAACTGAAGATAAATAATTATTTAAACTAGGTATTGAAAAATAAAATTTGTATTTATTAACAAAAGTTAAAAAAAGAATAAAAAATGTTGACATTGTAAGAAGCCAAACGTGAGCGTTGAGGGCAGAAGCAACCATCTCACAACCTGAAGACTGTGCAGCCGCTGAACAAGGCTCCTCTTCTGAAGGAAAACTTGATAGAAAAGCCTGCGTCAGATAAGGATGTTGGCACAGATAACAGTTAACACAGAGCTATTACTTATTCTCTCTTTTGTCTTTGACTGTAAAAATGCCACTAGGATTATGCAGAGAATCTAACCTAGACGAATGAATTTGTTCTGTCCTGCATACATTTTTCTGTTAGCAGTTCCATGACATTGCCAGCCAATCCGCTACGACATTTAACTTATTTCAAGGGAGATGGGCGAACATTTACCATATATGGCATTTCCTAGCCTATATGGCAATTTTTATTCTGGGGTTAAGTGAATATAACATTCTGTATCAACAAGAAAATAACCCAGGTTTTTAAATTAATGGCCATAATCCTTACATAAAATGCTGAAGCAATCACATAAATAAAAAAATTTGAATTTCTCAGAAGCTTAGAATTAGAAACAAAAAATAGACATCTTGGATATAAAATGACACGGAAGTCATGTAAGTTATTAGCCTGGATTTAATAGTTAATAATAGGACTTAAAGTAGGACTTAAAGTAGGACTTTGTAATTTTTTTAATAGGGCTTTCATGCCTAGTTTAACAACTTCTTTTTTAGCAGAAGCTGAATAAGTTCCATGTGTTTTTGGCAATGTTCTTTTATAATGTTATTCTATAAAAGGATTATTTTTATAGATATATGTGCTTTAGTTCCCCATGTAATCCTCACACTCTTCATAATTCTCAAATAAAGGTTCTAATCTGTTGTTCTGGGGACAATTATTGTGCTGCCAGTGGAATTTTCTGGTGACAATAAGGGGGCTGATTAAGAAACTCTCTGAAAAGGCTATGTTTTTTAGAAAATTATTTTTACATGGTGCATCATGTTTTATTTCAGTCTCCGGTGGCCTAAGAATAAAAGATATCAAATAAGTTTGATTACGTGTTTATTGGCAGGTCCCTACTACATTTAAATGATCAATGACTTGCCCTTTATGAACGCTGTTGTCATTGTGATTTGTATCATAGTAGTACTTTTGTTCCTAGAACTAGGTACTTTAATAATATAGAGAGTAGAATGCAAATCCTATTCTGTTATGTTTGATAGATAAAATACATAACAAAGAGAAGGATGTCATATAATCAAAGCCACACAGAAGATACATAGGAAAAGAATCCTTTTCCTAGAGGCTGGGTATTGTAGGCAAAGAAATTTCTCAGGTGCACAAGACACGGTAAGTTTCATGCCTGTACAAATGTCAGCTG
This sequence comes from Aptenodytes patagonicus, assembly GCF_965638725.1. NCBI lineage: Eukaryota > Metazoa > Chordata > Aves > Sphenisciformes > Spheniscidae > Aptenodytes > Aptenodytes patagonicus. The sequence goes on along the minus strand of NC_134950.1, from coordinate 50,315,891 downwards.
TGGATGTAGAAAGGATTATTGCATCAGACTGTGGAGCGTAACAGCTACAGCTTGACAACAATTCTCTCAAAGTTTTGAGTGAGAGTTTACATTCTAAAACAGAAAAAAAATCCCAAATACTTCTTACATTTCACTTCTAAAAGCAAAGGAAACAAAATATTCAAAGAGAAACACTTGGAATTGATAACAGAGCAATGTCAGAATCAAAGCAGGCAGTAGTCTTGCATCTTCTACATTTCAGGTATTCCACAGGGATAAGCATTTTTTGAAATGTAGAAGTTGTGGTTAGAATTCAGAAATGCTCCTTAGATGTATAGGTGAGAGGTCACTCCTTGGTACAAATCTGAATATCATCAAAGAACTTCAGAATCTAGCAGCCCACTCCAGCACGAGGAAAGGCACAGAGCAGAAATTTTATCCTTAGTTCCCTTTTACCATTTATGCTTTCTTTGCACATGTTGGATAAGCGTTGTAAAAGTCATTTTAGCAACCAATTATCTCTGAAGGAATTGACAGATGAATCAGGCAGGATCAAAAGGGCAAGTCCTTAGGAAATTCTTGGAATAAAGGAATATGGGGATGAAGATTTGATTTTCCCTATCTTTCCCAAAGCTTCCCTATTGTCGTCAGGGAAGCTTTAAAAGGGAAAGCATACTCTCCAAGTGACTATATGGACAGACTGTAGCCATACAGAAAGAGTTTGTGGCTCCTGCTCATATGTCATGTCAAAGTTACTGCTGCCATGTATGATCCCACCACCTACTTTTAGTCTCCTCTCACCTACTCCTTGAATATTTATTCTCAAATTAGCAATATGTCTCATAACTTTGTGAGGACATAGGGAATAAAGTTCAGCACAAAGCAAAAACCTCTTACAGGTTTCTCCCCAGATCACTGAGGGTATTTTCTGAGAGGATTGCATCAGGTAATCTTGACTCAGGGGGCTACAAATGATCACTTCCAAATGACACAAGGAAGACAAATGCAATATCACTTCCTCACCTTCAGACAGCTTTACGGCAGGAGACCAGTATGCTACGACTCATTGCGTTTACCATCCAAAGGTGACCCAGGCAACTGCATTGTCCACCTGCACCACAGGCAGTACAAAGAAAAAAGTTGTCCCTGCTGAAGGTGTCATGCAGGTGTTTTTGTTTTGGACAGCTCATGCCATGGCCAACACAGCTGGAGAGAGTTCCCTGTGCTAAAGTAGGTTTGAAGTGGGTTTCTTTCAAGGTTATGGACATCTAGGGACACACTGGGGGCAAAGTCAGCTCGATACACCCACAATTACTCCAGGGCTATCAAAGCTCAGTCCATACATAATGAAACCAGAGATTTAGAAGTGTATCAAATTCACAGATCAGGCAGATGTGCATAGAATCAACCTACCACAAGAGCTTTCAATCAGAAAATCTCAGGGAAAGGATGTAGGAAAGCTCCCTAGAAGCATTTTATCATCTATAATGCTAAACTGGCAATATGCAGCATGTGTTAAAGGGGACATTTTAGTTTCCGTGTTTAATTGAATAAAAGTGAATATAGTAATTTAGCACCTGTGGAAGAAAATCATACGTAATTTAAATGATTTTGTATGGCTGTGCATGGTGCCTACATTAGTTAAGCCCTGAAAGCTAGGGCAAGACAGGAACAAAACAGCCACTCAGACAATAGCAGAGTAAGGCAAGGATTTGTGACATGATTGAAATATCTGGTCCTCTAGAAGTTAACAGCAAACTCATACAGATTCCAAATGGACTAAATATTCATGTAGCCATAAAAAACCCCAAACAATTCCTACAAGTCTTTCACATGGAATATTCATAATATGTTCTCAGACTTGCAGATACAATACCTTACACTTCAGAATGGCCTAGATTCACAAAATTTGCTTCTGAAGCATCTGAATTTAGATTGATATTTGTTTTTGTAAAAAAAAAATAGTTCTTTTTATCAGGAAACATAAAACATTATTGTAAGGATTTAACTTTTTATTTGCTGTCAGTTTCTATAAATATAATTAAAATTCTCCCCCTGACCCTGGGACAACTCCTGGCCTTCTACATACAGGCAAATCTGTTCTATAGGATCTCAGTCTCCAGTCTGAATTTTTAACTGAAAAATAACACTCTAGCTTATGCTGGCCAGCTAGTAATGATGATAGGAAATTTTTATTCATCTAAGAACATTTCCATTCCAAATTTAAATGTGTTGGTTCAACTCATCCTAAAATGGAGAGATAGGACATTCAGATTTAGATTTAGCTCCCAAAGCCGTTCACGAAACAAGTGTCAAGTGATAAATGCCACAGCTAGGATTTTGACTTTTGCCCACCTCCTGTTCCTCAAACATTTGGTCAGAAGAAATAGAATTCAGATTTTCATAATCCTTCAGGGACTTCTCAGCCTTATGGAAAGGGTAATATATTTTAAGCCACTTAGAAGTGTGTTGACAGTGAAATCAGATTGTACCAAGAAAGATGCTTGCTTTGAAAATTCAGACTTTCAAGAATCTGTTTAAACACATTAATTTCAAATTCTTTCTTTAGATATGTGGCATTCTCCTAATTATCTTTATTCATTTTCAGAAAATCTCTATTGAACGATAGTTTTGGACAGTCTTGTCTCGGTATCCACTCTCCAGCAGCTTGTAAATTTGATATACACCAGAGGAGGATGATCATATTTCACTCTCTGCAGAAGAATAACTTCCAACACTCTTCTCCAGGATTTATTATATCCTAACAGAATAGTATAAGTAATTGAACCTATATTGTTTGGAATTTTTCTTTTCTTCTTTTTGCCTCTCAACTGCAAGGTAATTTGTGATTACAAAATGATATCCAAACTGTTGTCTTTCTCAAGAATCCTTTCGTTCATCTTCTTCTCAGGAATGCAGCATGCCTGTTTCTGGGGAAGGACAAATTTCTTATATAACAAGAATCTGTATTTTTCTTTTAAGCCTACCTCACTGTGGTAATAACTCACTGGTAATGAACTTCAATCACCCTTTCTATGGCAGGGAGTGCAAATACTTAACCACCATATATCCACCAAAGAATCCATATGATATATTTACAAATGCTGGTATCAGTGAAAGACATGGTCTCAAGCAGCTTTTTGTCACTGTTTGGTTTTACACACAATACTGTCAAAAATGTGTGGTTATGCTTTTTCTTTCTTTCTTTCTTTCTTTCTTTTTTTTTTGTTTTTAAATATGAGGGCTTTATTGATCCAAGTTTTTAAATGACACTTAATGCCAGATCTTCAGCTGTCTTCCATAAATTGGTGTCTCTGCTGGAGTCCTGATCCCAGATATATTTCTACATAAACAATACATACAGCTGCACTGTAGCTGGAAAGGGAAGAAGGGGAAGGTACTTTAGCTTATAATAGCAATTAGAAATTTCCTTTCTCAACCTCCAGTAAATTCCACACAGAAACACATGTGATTATTTTCTCCAGGAAGTTCTAAACCAGGCAATTGATAAGCCAGTGGATGTACCCGGGAAGGGATCACTCTGTTCTCATCTCATTCCTTCTATCGCTTCCCCAAGCCCCTGCTAGTGTTCATGAATGAAAACTGCATGCTGTGGAAGACAGAATATATGGCTTCGCTCAGTAAGAGCTCATACTGTATGAATATTTTCAAATTGGATACAGATTTAGTTCCTAAATATGTGTATTTATGTGTGAACAATATAAATGCTGTTACTACTTTGTGTACTTCTTCCAATTATGTAAGTTAAATACAGCAGTAAATTATATTAAACCATTTTACACTTATTTTGTCCCTCTCCAATTCATGGACAAATGCTTCAGAAATGTATGATAATTAAGTCTTAAATGTGTCTACAAGGTAGTTAAGTATGAGTTTCATACTTGGGATTCAAAATACCATGAGAAATACAGATTTCCATCTGATCTAATGTATGGTAGATGATGCATTAAAAAAGCTCTTCTACCAAGTTTCAATAGCGCTCTCTAAAAAAAAAGGAAAGATTTTATCACCTATTTCGTGATACTTGTCTGTCAAAGCAGCTGTGATCTTTAGATAGTTTTACTTTACATTTATGGCATCCATATAAACAAATGAGTTTATAAAGTTTTATAATAAGGATAACGATTTCCCTCAGCAAACTATAACCTGTTGCATGAGGATATGGGCAGTAACAGGGCCTGACTTCGCAAGCCTGGGAACCCATTGTCAGCCCCACCTCACCTGGACCACTAGGGCTTCTTTCTCTGTAGCCTAACTAGTAACTTCAATTTTAAGATGTTACCTATATAACATTCCTCCTGCATGCATATCATGCCTGCATTGCCTTTGAAGCATACGGGTTCAGAGATGATGCATCCAGTATAACTATAACAAACAAAGAAAAGATTTAAAAAAAAAAGCTGGAGTAAAGCAGTGACAGCAATCAGGTAACTAAAAAAAGCTCAGAGTATCCTACCTTTTTTTCTCCCATTGTTCTTGTGTTTATGGGTGGGGTTTTTTCACTCACGTCATTGTGGGTTTTTCCTTTTCTCAAAAAGTATCTTTTATTTCCCATAACTGTAATAAAAACATGTTTCAGTTTGCCCCTCAGATATTCTGTGTGCACACATATTAAATACCTGTTCACGTAAAGTTTCACCATTTTACATTTGCTTGCCAAGTGGTGATTTGATTTATAACTTTATCAGTGCATCTATTCCTTGAACTGTAAAAGTCATTGTACCATTCTTTTAATTATCTTCTCAAGAATCAGCGGCACATTATTTGCAGCATTATTAGGTTCATCAAATGCTTACTTTGTGATGAAGGACAAAAAAAATTCATGCAGGAAACAAGAGATGATGTAATATGGCTGTGACCTCTAACACTAAGCACCTGGCATGAACTGATGGGAAAGTCAAAAGGAAAAAACAAAAGCTTTTCAACTGCAGTTTTACAGCTCAGGTGCTTTTAACTGATTTACACCATTTATGAGTACATCCACTGAAGTCATCCTGAAGTCAGTAGACTTGGAATGTAAGCTCTGTTAGGAAATGTTGGAGTTCTCTTTTTTGTTTGCAGGTGTTTCTGGGGCCTCAGTACCAATCACTGTGAAAGTCTTATGATCTAGCATAATTAGCAACAAATGTGGGCACATTTTCTTCAGTGTTACTACAACGCCTTCTTTTCATACCACTTTCACACTTACAAGGACGTACAGCTGACAACCGAGCTTTGGAAACCATCTTCTAATTTAGAGAAAAAAATCTACAGCACAATCTGTGTAAATGGGTGGTGTAACCTGGTTTACCTACATCAGGGATGTATCCAAGGGAGTACTTATGACTGTATTTTTGTTGGATCTATTTGGTGTTCTTTTTTCCTGTGTAGTGCTTAGAATTTTTATTCCATTGCTAGAAAGCAATAGCATGCCCTAGCCATAGCTACTCAAATCTGAATCCAGTTTACTTTATATCTTGGATTTCTGCCTATGATCGACATAGTAATTAAAGTTTCCTGCCAAAAAGGTGCTGAAAGCAACTTTTGGGCCAGATAAAAGAAGTTTAATTAGAAAATAAACACCAAGCTTGTGTTTCTGTATCACAGGTAGATGTTCCCTGAAATTGTGTGAACACACAAACAGTGGGACAAGTTCTGACACAAAAAGCTAGTCATAGAGGGGAAAAAAATACAGCTATCAAGAGTTGTGCTGTTTTCAGCTTGGTTAACAGTGGAGAAAACTTTAACCCCTACTCGTCCACAGTTGAGAGTCACCTTTTCTCTTAGGTTTCATTCTCTAGGCACAAGCTAGAGGTAGCCTAAAACAGCTACAGCGCACCTGGAATGGTTTGAGCCTGGTCACAGCTGAAAGAAAATAGATGCTGAAAAATCATGGCTCTTCTGGCCCTCAAAGTAAGTGGGAATTGTGGGTTTTAATGCTCTGATGTTTCCGGAAGGTGCCACTGCATAAGGACAATTTTTCCTGAGTTCAAATGTAGTGTGTAATATTAAACTGTAAATTCTGAAAAAAACCCCAAACCTTACAGTGATCATCTTTTACCACTGTTTATACATAATGCTGAAGGCAATCATATCCCCATAGATAGCAACAGTTTCCAAGGTCTGTGAAAATACAAACAATAGAACAACAGTGAAGACAGTCCCAGATTTCAAGACAGGATTGATGAGGACTTTATAGACAAAAATACTACAGCTAAAGCAGATTAAAGGTACTACTCCATTTCAGGGTTAGGTCAAAAAATGGCAGGTTCCAGTGCGGTGAAGCCCAGTAAGTTATTATTCTAACACCATATGCTCTCTAAAACTGTAAACCAATTTTCTTTGTCATTGCATAAGATAATAGTTTGTTTGACCTCTTCAGTACTAGTGGATACCTTTTATGAATCTCTGACTCTTCACAGAGGGTTTATTTCAGGCGTGGTAACAGTCTGTCCTGGGTCCTACCACTAGTTGTAGCTCCATCTCTCAGCCTTGCTACCCACTTGACTCTTGCTAAGACAAATGTAGCACTCGCTGCGTTTGTTCTTTTTTTATCCCTGGAGAGCCTTCCAGTAACTAATCTAGGCTTCTGTTTCACTATTACCTACCTGAGTGTACCTTTCCCATCTCCTTCAGTATCTTTCTTATACAACCAACCAACTCTATTTCTTGGTTGTACTACTTCCTGGACAGTCAGGTTTAAAGCTGAGCCTGTTAGTCTTGACAAGACAACATTAATTGGAAATACGCTGTAAACCTGTGAGTCTTCCACATAAAAAAAACCCCAAAACCTAGCAACCAGTTAGACAGTCAATATTTTCCTAATCAATTATCACAGACATCTCCGGTTCCAATTACATGGAAAAGCTTAGTGGTTTCGGACATCGCTGAAAGATAACTGTGTGGCAAATGTTATCTTTTAAAGTCTATCACTCTGCCTGTTATTTTCTTTTAGGTTTGTAGAGAGCAAATATAGAAGAAAACAACTGTGTACAGGGTTCAAATATGCAGTTGTTCACTGCCTAAAACAAAAATGGAAGAGTCAGTTGCAAGTGCCTCCAGCCTATCCGGGACCAACAAAAACAACAGTTTCATGTTCTTTCAAAGAACTATGCTCATGTGGAGGGTTACCTGGCTTACACTGAGACATCTTCCAGTCCAAAATCTTTTTAAAAATGGTTTATTTGTAGTTCTCCCGTATTTCCTCTTTCACTGAAACTGGAGGTTTCCTGACAGGTGGGTCTCATACTGCGATTGCTTGGAGCTGTTCAGGAGCCCCATGTCTGTGAGTAGGGATTCCTGCAGCTCAAAGTGCTGGCTGCCCACAGTTCTAGCAGGCTGTGAAATCCAATTAATTACACTCTGCAACTCGTATTGCAGCAGCACTTAGAGAGCGGCTGCTCTGGTGTGAGGAAGAACAGTTTGTGTCCTAAATAAGACTATTTCTGGATTTCATAGTTTCTCAGGGTCTACAAGACAAACATGTCTCCTATCTCCACAAATGGCAATGCTTTACATTTACATCTTTCACTCCAAAATAGACACTCTCTTTTGACGCTATTACCTCAAAAAGCTAAGAATTATAGTTAAGCTTTATCTGTCTTAAAACTACATATGACAGTAACTAAACATTCAATGTGGGCAGTGCACAGAGCTCAGAAAATCTCTTACTGTAATGAGACCCCAGGTTTTCCCTGCTTCCAATGTGTCAGTTTTTCAGAGAGGAATGGAAAGCTCCTTTGTTTTGCTGACACTCAGACTGTATCTGTTATTGATTTTTCTCCATTGCTGATAACACAAATGCTCCTCCTGCTTCATCTGCTTCTTTGTTTCCAAGGGACCCTGCAAATCACATGGGTGATGTGTTCCAACAGAGATTAGATCACTTGCTTGCTCATTTGTTCTCACTTTTGGCTTCTAAGTTGTTTTTGCAATTTACACATTCAGCAGCTAATGTGTTTACCTCAGACAGCCAGACACACTGCAATTTCTCCCTTGATCCAATGTCACAGCCCTGTAAGCTAGTGGTAATTTCATCACCTTTTCCATTTTTCATCCATAAAATTGACAAAAGAAACTCTACATAACTGCCTAGTATTTTTTTGTGAAATACTGTTTCAGTAACTAAACCCCACAATGTTAACATATGTAAAAACTGATTATAAAAATCATATTATTATTTTCTATTCTATTTTGATTCTCTTAAACTAGCATTCTCTGAGCACTCTTCAAATACAGCTTAATGTAATAATACCACAGTGAGATCCAAATTTCAAACCATTTAGCTTTGTTGTAGCCTCTTTGACAGGTCCATTGCTGTTTTTGTCAAGAGTATATCCACATCTGAAGTTTACACAGTAAACCAGAAGCCATGTAGGTGGCTGACACCTCAAAGCTGCCAGACATTAACAAGTTCTTTGTTACTACTGAGTTTTCTAGGAAGAACTGGTCAAGACTTACCTCTCCTGCAGAATGGACAGCCACCTATTGTTAATGGAAGCATGTGGGCAACAGGCAGAAATGCCTCTGGAAACAGCACCTCCAGTTTAGTTCCCCTCTGTAGTATATTGAGGACTGCTGTTTCTCACAGAGATTGTGAGGATCCCAGAAGAATGGTGCCACACTGCTGTAGCTGGGGCTCATCCCTGCAGTCCTCTTCTTCCTATCCATGCTGAAAAAGTGCTTTTGGCTGTGACAAAGAATCAAAGTAGCTGCAATGAAGTCATAGCTTAAGAAGACTATTGTGCAAAGAGACTTTTCTATTTAATGTTTAAACTTCTAATTCCAATTAAGTTTATCACAATAGGATTGTAAATCTGGCCTGGTGCCTCCTTATAACACCTACCTCTGCTGCTATTTGCAACAGTCCCTTATTTATGCCCACATTGTGGCTGGGACTGTAAGCTGATCCAAACCACTGGCGCGGACCAGGTGAATGAAGCCAAATTTACCTTATGGCTCCAGACTTTCCCTTTCCCATATTTTTGACATGGAGTAACAAATGACAATCGCCATGTCTATCTAAAAAGACTCTTAGAAGTCGTATGAGTAAATATAAAGTGTCAATAGACGACAATGAATGAGGAGGAGGCCTCACATTACATATTTCTGTGACACAGGAAGTTATAGTGCAGTGATTAATTCCATCACCAAGACAAGGTTTGCAAACCTGGCTTATAGCCTCTGCTGCCAACGCAATTGAAGGAAATGGAAAAGAGAGAGTATGTCTTATTGTTCATATCTGAGACTTCCTCAAAGAAAGAAAATAATATTAAGCAGAGCTGTGGCAAAGAACCAGTCAATAAGATGTCCTTTTATTCACATATACAATTACTCAGTAAAATTAGGGCAAAATAATTTTTTTTTAAATAGCTTCTAATATCATGATCTAAACCAGTCTAATTTCTGCTGTGAGACAGGTTTGCTGAAAGCTTCAGAGAAGGAATGTATAAGCTATTAAAAAAAAAGTCTTGTTTTTCAGTTACACTTCTTTTAACTCTGCAAGCTACCTAAAAAGATCAAAATAATGTGGTTCTGCATACTTTTTGTCTTTGTTACGGTCACAGTTAGCCAGCCATCAGAGAAAGAATTTGTGTCTCCAGTACCCTGAGTTTATACTTCTTCATACCAGGATGGCTCCAGAGCTTTCAGAAGAATGAGCCTCGATTCATAGCAACATGACCCAGAAAAGACTCACTCATAAGGTGAAAAGGTGGATGGGTTCTAGATATACAACGATTTCAGAAGAAGGCATACATAGACTGAAATTTATTTTCACAAAACCAGGAAAGATGGCTAGGGATTAAAATGGTAGTGTCAATCTATGCAATTTCTAAGACAAAAAAAGGTCAGAATTCAATACAATGCTCATTTTTGCTCAGAAAATGCTCTTATGAGAACAGACCCAAGGATTAAACTAGAGCATAGCAGAGTGTGTTGGATGGTGGCAGTGCTTCAGGGCATGCATTTTGGCTTCGCGTCACCTGTCAAATCCTGCATGCTCTGGACCCCACATCTATTCCTTCCCACTGCACCCACAGTCTCTCGTAAACCAGGGAGCCATCCCTTTTCTTACCCATACTCCCTCTATTTTCTTGTGTTTAATCTAATATTGGTATTTTCTTTTTGTTTCTTTGTAATCTGCTTCTGAGGAAAAAATTTTCATCCTCAGTTTAAGTAAATCCTGCGGTCTGCATTGCTATTATTATTTTTATAAATACTATTTGGACCTCCACTTTTCTGTACAATCTTATCAAGCCTGAATGCACAGAGTTTAATCAAAGGCTTTTAAAAAGGAAACACTAGGAGATAAAACAATGACAAGAGATAATGTACTTTTGTATGGATCACCCGGGATCCTTGGGACACAAAGGGAAGCTTTTAAGTGGAAAATACAACAGGCTTTGCTCTCACTAAGATATTGGACTTTATTCTTTCCAAACAGATCTTGGCTCAAAGGGTATACTAAGGATTTAGAGATGCCAGTTTAAGTAGGAAGGAAGGAAATTAGGGCAGCTGACTGGAAGTGAAAGAATAACAAATGAGTTACAGTAAGGGGTGTGCATCTCCAGTGTTTCCAACGGAGACAACTAAATTGAATGACATCTACTAAAGTTTCCAAGAAATATTATGGCATTAATGATGTGAAAATGGGTGTTTGCCTGATTTTGCTTTTTCTTTTTTGTAAGTGAAGGGACAAATAACTCATGGAGTTATGTTTTGTTCAGTTTTGGGGGGTGAGGGATAAGAAAAAGAGTTTAATTCTGACGGTGAATTTCATGATCGCTGCATGTTGCTGATGCTGTGTAATATCACAAGAATACTACAGGCAGTATTAATTTTGTTTAAGCACCAGTATCTAGTCCAGTTTCAGATACTGTAATGCACAGTAATGTAGTTATCTGTATAAGACTTGTAGACTTGTAGAAGCTTGTGCAGCCAAACACTGTTAGATAGCTATTTTAGCACTTCAGTCTTGCTGAACTTTTTTAAAACTCGGTTCTCTTTTAAAGAGAATTATTTTCCAAGAAGCAAGAACTGTTTTTACCATTCCAGCTAAGTGCACACAGACCAACTTTTCTCAGCTCTTGCCTTAACATTCATCTGCAACCTGTGTTACTCTGTTCAAAGTCAATAAACTGCTTTTAACAAGTTCTGCTAATGTGGAATAATGGGTATGAACATTTACTGACACATTGCTTGGTAGGTCCAGAGCTTTCTAGAATTCAGTTTACCATGAATATGTGGCCTTTACTGCCATCAGTATGGGCTAGTTAACATCAAAATCCTTCAAAGGATTGATCTTCAGTTCCCACCTTGTGGTGACACCCTTGCTTCACTGTGAGATGTAGTTCTATCTCTTGCTGTTCATGGTAATTTCATTCTATGCTGTTGTTTCTTCTGACTGTTCTTTGTAAAACCAAACAGTGGCTCAGACTTTTCCCAAATACCTCTGTTTCCTTTTACTTTGCTGTCTTGAGTTTCTTGCCTTCAGACATCTCATTTCTGTTACTAACAGTAGATTGTATTTTGACTCTGCATGATGTGACTGAATATTCAGAGCCAAATATGCTTACCTGTGCACATTGGTCTTTGGTACTTGCTTCCTTTGTTTAGTGGGCTTCCAAATTTTTTGCCAAATTTAGTGGCAAATTTTCCGTGTTATTTCCTCTGGAGTGCAGCTAAATCTGGGTTGTCCAACATAACTAGCCCTGTACTGGATGCTCTCTAATCCCTGGAAGAGACAGTGTTAGATCATTGCTAGAATTTCTCTTTTGTATGTGGATTGTCACAGTGATCATTCTTTTCAGCTTCTGTTACCTGTCAATACTGAATTTCCTGGTTTCAGAGTATTTCCTCAATGGCTGATATTTTCATCATCGTATGGTTTGCAATTGCCATGATTTTGGAGGAAGAGTGCTGTCAAGTACACTCCATGTTCAATAAGACACACGTGGTAGGATTTAGTTGCTAAACTTTGGTGTCTACAAACATTTTAGACTTCATACAGCATCCCACATGGTATTTCAGAGGGATGGAATGGCTCTCACAGGTCTGTGTCATAACTGCTAAACCTGCACGGATGTCTTAAGGAATATCTGACAAGGATGTCCCTGGTGGCACTAGTTACCTATGCCTGAGCAAACAAATCCTACCCCAAATATAATATGAAGAATCATGGGGTTGTAATTGTATAGTAACCTCAGCTGCTGATCATACACCTTCATTTTACACCAGAAAGTATTTCCAGACTGTTTTATGTAGCCCCAGACACAGTCACTTGTGGTTGTGAAGACCAGATCACATGTACGGATGACTAACAGTCAAAAGGTGATAAAGGAGGGTGTGCAGTAGAGGAAGTTATTTCTGTCGTGATATTTTTGGGTTTCAGGTTGCACAGAGAAAGCCAAAAATGACTCCAGGTCTGAAGATTCATTTGTTCTAACCTTTACAAGAAAAAACAATGAGTGGTTTTCTGTTGGTTTAACTGCCTGTACTGAATCACGGTAAGACCAGATGATGATTAATGCTGGCAAAGTACAGAGTACAAGACAAGGGTCCAAGGATGGCAGCAGCAGTGCCAGTTTATGTGGGTTTAAACTGTTATGAAACTACATCCAAGAGAAATGTTGAGAGTTAAGGATGCTCAGACTGCTCAGTATAGACATTTTTTTTCTTTTGTTTGGCTTGTTGTTTTTTAGCAAGGATAGCATTCACATAGTAAGGCAAAAAGAGCATGTTTCGTATTTGACATAAAGGTAATATAGAATGTGTATAATTTGTATATTATGTTGACAGTTTAGTCTCTGTAGTTTCTCAGTTCTTTCAGAAACTGATATAATGCTTCCTGAATGTATGATATATAATACTTCTTGTATAATGGAGAAAAAGAATGTGAACAGATCAGGGCTATAGAGGTGGAAGAGCAGTTATGCATAACAATAGTATGAAATCTGGCAGGAAAAGAATTAAATTATTTCCATTCATCAGAGTGCTTTTGAGTATAAATAGAAAAAGAGTACTTCTACTTTATAACATTACATATGTATATGTACATTGTGAAATGCATTGATTATATTGTACTTGTAATAAATTTCAAGCAGTGAGCATTAAAAATTTCCATTGATACATCATCATAGGTATTATAAACATGCACATATGCATGGTATAAACAAATTTATGAAAACTATTCTAAATTCTTCTGTGTCATGGTGATAAGTAATATATATGTAATTTATTCATCTACTGGAATATTTGTACCTATTAAAAGTTTGGTAAAACTTCTATTTCAGTTTAACATATTTATATGTAATTTAATAGGAGCATGAACAATGCAATCCTAACAAGCAGTAGTATACCAGAAAAGAATACAATAAACAGATTTGGAAAGTCAGTATAATTCTATTATTTAATTAGATAAAAATAATGTAATGCCATTTAATTATTTTTTTTCTTTTTTTTTAATTGTTGTCATATGCTGGCAATATTTCTTATTTTGTCACATTGAAGATCTGTTAGTGTTTTATATTCTCCTAAAAATTATAAATTTCTTAAAATATTCTATTGTATTTTTCTTAATCTAATGGAAACTGGATTTTGAATTTGTAAGACAATGTGTTGATATACTACTTCACAATGATAAAGTACTAATTACATTTTCAAAATTTAGCACGTATAAACAGTCAGCTGTTTATTGAGCAGTTATCTCAGAAATCAAGCCAACTGATGATGAATTTCAAGCTGATATACCTAGGTTGTTATCCAATTAGATCATTTTATAATGAACAGCTTGAAGGCTCTAGTCTGAGTTCAGTGTCTGTTGCTGTGCTAGATGCTGTACAGATGACACTAAAAGAACAGCTAAACTTTATAGGATTCCCTCTTTAGTCTATTGTGAAACACGGTAGTTGGATAAGAACTTTTAGAGGGGGATTTAGGAAGCCATGTGCGCTTGTCAATGAATGCATGGATGAAATAGTAGGCATTAAATCATTGCAGGCTACAGGCTGAAACCTGGGTGAAAGTAAATGAAGACTTAAACCAGCCTAAACTCAGAGGAAGGAAAGAGAGAAGGTGCAGCATTCATTGCAATGCTTGAGGGTTAATGGAGGCAGGTGCTCTACTTTTTTCTGGGCAGCTTCCTTTTGGCTGTATGAAAATTTAAGCTTAAGGTTAGATTCCACATTGGTAGCAGAGCAAAGCGTGCTTCGCAACAGATGTCTGCAGCAAGATAATGGACCTGGGGACAGTTACTTTTTTGGGGACTTTTTTTTTTTAAAAACCTTTTCAACTTTTCAAAAGTGCATGCTTGTGCAATGTAATTCTCTCAGTTGTGTTATTCATTTTGTTCAAAATAATCAAGTTCCAATGTTTTATCTGAACATAATTTTTTATGTAATGGTAAGATTTAAAGCATGTTGTTTGATATAATTTTACAAATGTCTTTTGTTTTAATTTTTAATGGCTATCTGCAAGGAAATGTGAATACTATAATGTTTTTTCTTGTTACATGAATCTATGAATTCCAACTCAATCATTAGGTTTTTCCTTATTCTTAAAGGTATGAGTGACACTACTTGAATAGAAAAAGATTATTGGCTTTTGCTTTTTTATTAAGCTATTGTATTCATATCTTGCAAAATGTATTAAAATAGAGGTAAAAAAAATGAAACCGCCCTGAAGAAGTAGCTTGCTATTTTTGTCAAAGCAGATCACACTTTTTCAAGCCTCCTGAGGCTCAGAAAAGCATGTTGGGAATTAAAGTGAGAATAAAGAGAAGCCTTTCTAAACTAATTTCAAATAATAGAATAAGCTAGAATAGAAAACATTAGTATCTCACCACATACCACTTGCCTTTCCTATGAACCAACTCATTTTTGCTATTTTAGGTGAACTTTTCAGTCCACTTGGGAATTGGTCCTCTCATGTGGAATTTCCCACAGAATAAGCTTAAAAAATGTTGCTTTCATAACCATTTTGAAAATCATGTTCTCCTTTTTATGTATTGTTTTACATCACAATAGTTCTTGCATGTGTATATACATATATACAGGCAAAGACACAATGTATGGGACGATGGGATGTTCATTTCTCCTAGTTTCTTTGCAGTGTTTTACTGAAAATGTACCAGAGGTATATCCACCAGAGGGTATGACTATGAGCTTGTCCTCATACAAAGAAAAAATGCATTCTGACCATCAGTAAATTGCTTTGAATCTAAATGTCACCTGTCTTTTTCTGGAAAGCATGCTGTTTCCTGCTGCTTCAGAATACTGCATTTTCAAGCTGCTAGCTATGAAGTTAAGTAAGCAGTGACGTTTTTATGCTCACTGTCCTTTTGCAGCTTTGTACGTGATATCAATTGCATTCAGTGATACTTTATTAGCATGACAAGATATACAGAAGCGTTACTGAAGTGTAAAAGAGATGGACTGCTCAGGTATCTCCTACAGGAAGATAACATCTCCCCACATAGAGTTTCACATAGTGTCTGAGGCTTTATCTTCCATCTCTGTCTATCATAACTATCCATTGCTGTTCCTGTGGCAGGTTTTGGAAAATGAAAAGCAAACCTCCTAAGTGTATATTAGATGTGCAGCCTACAAGGAGGCTTGCTCAGAAAGATGATGCATCCAGCTCTACAACAAACACTGAACCATAACCATTGCATATCAACAGTGTAGAATTTCTGAGGCAAAACACAGTATAGATAGATCATGAGCTGGTGTAGTGCAAAGTAAAAGGACCCTGTAGAAACTCTAGATGAAAGTTTTGAAATGAGATATAACTGTTATTTTTAGGTAGCAGTTATATCAACTTACCCAAGTATTTTTATGCCCTTTTAGATATATTTAAATACTAATTATCTAGAGGCTTATGGAAGGACATGATAAACTGGGACATTTTTATGACCTATATGTATACATACCTTTTTTTTTAAGGGGATGATTTTCCTCCTGGCTTTAATGAAACTTCAACTTTTGCAGATGTAACTCGTTATAGACATTATTTGCAATTCTTATGCAGGTTCTCAAGCTCAGTTCCAGGTTGCACCAATAAGCACAAGTGCAAAATTGGTCCTCTGCTTGTCTGCTCTGAAACCAAATATGTAGTGATTGAAACTTATTGTTGTAAATTTTATCCAACATATGTAAGGTGTAGTCTCTCTTAATAGATAAAAAATGTGGTAATTAAAGTTTAATTATTTTTCCTATATGCTTTTAGTTAATGAACTTTTCAAATGCTTAATGCAAAAGGTAAAAGAGGAAGCTTTATATTTTCTTCAGTCTGCCACTTCAGCTTTTTCCAGTTTTACTTCCTTCAAAGGAAAAAAAAATAAAATCCTTCTAACATTTACAGTTGAACTTTTTGGATCTGCTGCTTTCTTTTCCTGCATCTCAGTCAGGTGGTTTGTCCTGACTGTGACAGCTCTGTAGCATGTTACTGAAATATTACAGCAATAATTCTGTATCATTGTGCCTAATGTTACAGCAACAACCTGCAGTTTTGCACTCTGAATATGGGAGGAATTCAGGTTTATTTACTTTAGTGACTAGATAATGAGTCTGAGCTACACAGATCAAAGTGAACTGCTGAAAGAGAGGCTGCTATGAGCCAAAACTAGTAACAGGCTCCAGTTCAAGAAGAGGGATCTATTCACTTGAATGCAGTGAGAGAGGGGATAAGTGTTGGGAAGAGAAAAAAAGATGTGCCCCACCAATGTTTAAAATAATACAGGGCAAACACTACAGCTTTGCCTGTCCACCGTTTGGCAGCCCTTTGGACTTTGCAACAAATTACTTCCCTTCTTTATTAAAGCAGTTAGAATCTCACACTGTTCACACTATTTTTATGGAGTTGGAACATCATTTGGAGACTTAGATAGGCCCATATTATCTCTCTGCATGTTGGCAGAGATTACTCTTTGCTCATAAATGAAGAACCTCCTACTGGAACAGCAACATAGTGATAAAACAGGCATACTGAAAACATCAGAGACTGATTCCCTTCCATTAACAGAAAAGAGACTTATATAATATTAAATGAGATATCAGGGATCCTTCAAGGCAAATGTGTCCTTTTGGACAGCATGAAAAGAAGCCTGAGAACAGAATATTTCACACTAAAAGGTTATTTTTCCTCCCATTTGTTCACCTTGATATTGTTAACCATATTGTCCTAGAGCCATCCATTGCTGCATGGGAGTGCAAGCCAACTTACAGCTATTTGATGTTCCTCCCAATGAAGTCAAATAATATCATTGAATCAGGTGACACTGGAGAAGGAACTGGAGTGTGAAATTTGTCTAATTTGTTCTCATCTCTTTGTCTAGGTATTTCCAGTGGAAATGGAATGGAGGAAAATGAATAAAAAACCTTGCTCTCAGATCACATCAGATTTTTGCTGCTTATGCAGTTGAAGGTATTTCATGTTTGAGATTGCATACTGCTAAGAACTTCCATGTAATAAGCAGCTCCCATCAGAGTTCCTATGGCATTCCATGCTGCCCATGCATCCAGCAGTAGACTGAATATTTGAAGTCATGTGCTGGTTTTTGGCTGGGATAGAGTTAATTTTCTTCATAGTAGCTAGTATGGGGCTATGTTTTGGACTTGTGCTGGAAACAGTGTTGATAACACAAGGACATTTTTGTTACTGCTGAGCAGTGCTTACACAGAGCCAAGGCCTTTTCGGTTTCTCACGCCACCCCACCAGCGAGCAGGCTGGGGGTGCACAAGAAGTTGTGTACCCACAGCCAGGACAGCTGACCCCAACTGACCAAAGGGATATTCCACACCATATGACGTCATGCTCAGCATATAAAGCTGGGGGAAGAAGAAGGAAGGGGGGGACACTTGGAGTGATGGCATTTGTCTTCCCAAGTAACCGTTACGCGTGATGGAGCCCTGCTTTCCTGGGGATGGCTGAACACCTGCCTGCCCATGGGAAGTAGTGAATGAATTCCTTGTTTTGCTTTGCTTGCACGTGGGGCTTTTGCTTTACTTTTTAAACTGTCTTTATCTCAACCCACGAGTTTTCTCACTTTTACCCTTCCGAATCTCTCCCCCATCCCACCAGGGGGGGAGTGAGCGAGCGGCTGTGTGGTGCTTAGTTGCCGGCTGGGGTTAAACCATGACAAGTCATCAATTTAGTTTATATTCCAAATTTATTGGGAGGAAAAAAAGTTGCAACCAGGTGTATATTGGTGCCTTCACAATCATACTTTTTCTCGTGCTACTTTTTACATGGAAAATTCCCAGACCAAATTCACAAGGCTGTCACTTTTTCCTTTTCTTAACCATTATTTTTTTCTTGTGCATTACATAATCCAGAGAATAAGGAACAAGTGGCAAGTTAATTTACAATTCTCCCAGTGTCATTAAGTTCATGTAGATTAAGAAAGACACAAAATAATTTGTGACTTGCAAAACATTTGTAAATACAAAGCAATCTATAGGAACAATAGGAAAGGTATGTAAAAGGAAAAAGTTATGAAATTATGCTTTTTGCATGCATGAGATTTTTGTTTTTCTATTTCCTAAAATTAATATGAAATTAAGTCTTCAGCTGAATGTAATATCTTACAAAGAAGATTGGTTTAAACATTTCTGTGTCTACTTGGCAGTAGGCTTTAAGCAGTGTGGACAGTAAGAATTTCCTCTTCTCCTGTATTATTGTTGACCATCTTTTTGTTAATCTTCTGAATGTTTTTACCCCAGTTTTTATACAAGGCTAATAGGAAAACCCTTCTCTCCTGCATTCTAATATTACCCTCATTTATAGTGTCCAGTAAGCTTTAGGTAAATTAATTATCAATATATCAAAACATAAAATACAGCTTAATGGAAATGTCTAAAAGTACAGGCCACTGATACTTTATATGATGTATTTGGAAATTAAAATTCTATTACAGTCCCAATTTTCAGGATGAAAGTTGTAGTAAGAACAGGAAATGGCATAAAATCTATTCTGCATGGTACAGATTGTTGTGGGAAAAGGAAATTGTGAAAACTTAATTTTTGGTCCTTTCTCAAGATAGCAATCTCACTGTCATTTCTGGATGAAATTAAAGGGGCTCCTTAGCTTTTATTTGCAGCACTGATCTGCAACTGTCTCTTTTTCCAAGCAGTTTTAGGGTAGCACATTTATTATTTAAGGAAAATCCACAAGGAACATTTTTATAGCTCCAGAATAGAAATAATACCGTAACGATAAAGATCAAAGATTGATGCAATTGTGAGTACAAGTAATAGCTGCCTTGTGTGGCTGTTATCTCCTCGAGGGAATTCTTTAGAATGGCTTTCATTTTATAAAATGTGTTTGTTTCAGTGCTATAGTATACGAGCAGGGAACTGTATTCTGGTGTTTCTTTTTTTGTTGTTTGTTTCTTTTTTTCTGCCCCAAGAAAAAAACTTCATTTAAAATCGGTGTGACTGGTTTCACGAACTTGGAGACTGCTCTGAACTTCAAAGAAATCAAAAATCACACAGAAGCTATTGGTATATGTACGTAGTTTAAAGGTATTTTGCCTGTCTACCCTGTTCTGAAACCAGCAAATGCCAGTGGCTCTGCTGCTGTTCATGGAGGTTAGTCCTTTTCATGTAGAACAGTCAGGGAATACACCAGTGTCACGCATTACCTGCTGGCCAGTGCTGTTCAGCCATTCTGCCTCTTTTCTGGAGGCATCAGATCAGAGATATAGCCAAAGCAACTTACATCAACTGAGTATCTTGCCCAAAGGCCCACAATGAGAAAAAGATTGTCCTCAAGATGCAGAAGATTTTAGTCCCCACATGATGTAAGTTTGTGTGTGTATATCTACATGCATACATCTGTAATAGTATGTATTTTTTTATATATATATAAATCCATGTATCTTTCTCTATATGGATTAATACAATACATATATTTGCATGTGGTGAAAGCATGATACCTGAGGGAATGCTGGAACACTCTCCAGTTTTCGTGAACACAATGGGTAAGTTCAATGAAGACACTTTGCTATTGGTTTATTATCCATGAGGACAACATTTATACTTCAGTTGTCAGCAAAGGTATAACAAATGTGGCAAAAATGTGACCGAGTATTTAATAAGAATTCCAAGACCAAGAAGAATCTGGGACAACACCATATTTTTCTTCTTTTTCCTTCCCCATTATTAAGTCCTTAGTTCAGCGCTACCAAAACCAACCAAAACCAGAAAGCTTGTATTTTTTCCTAATTCAATATTGCCAACGGAGAAAAAACAAAAAGGGGGGGGGGGGAGGTTGGATTTATATCAGTGGATGTAAATAAAATGTTGGTTTAGAAAGGCAGAAGGGAGAGCAAAAGTGATAACTTTACTGATGCCCGTGTGATAGAGGCTGGGAAATAGAATGGTTTATTGTGACACTGATATCTTAGGTTGATGGTGATAGAGAAAGACATTCATAACGGTGGTAAAATAAAAAAGGGGAATAAGTTCTGATATTGCTATGGTGGGTACTGAGATTTAGCTACTGTGAAATCTAGAAGTAGTAATGCTGCATGGACATCCAGGTTTCTCCAAGCTGCCAAGTAATGCTGCTTGATGCTTTGTACCACCATCCTGACACTACTGCAAGGCTTCCAAGAAACCTCTATAAATATTTCACATTTGTACTGTTCATTACTTTCATTACTTCAGCTCACATTTCTGTGAGATAAAAGAGGTGATAGTGTATGACAACGCTCTAACTCTGATTTATATTACCAATAGGTCCTGCATTTTTTTTGTTTGTTTTCATCACTCTATATACAAAGAAACAAAGGCTCACAGCCTCTCTTGGCAAGCCACTTACTTTACTTTTCTCTGCTAAAATACATTCCTGCTGTGTAGTCATTTTCCCGAGCTTCAGTCTTTCATATTAGTATTGAAATACATTTGCCCTTTGTGAAGAATAGTCTTAATATCTTAACCATCATTTTTTATTACTGAATTGGATGAAGCAGTAAACAGCACATTAATTAAAATGTTCAGGCCCTATTTAATGTGAGGTGTTACAAATGACAAGGAGGCCAAAGAGATAAATCAAAAAGGGTCAGAGGCAGGAAGTTCAGTCTGAAAAAGATGACTTCATACATTACAGGGGAAAAAAATATCAGAATATAGACTTCTAATGGAGAGGGAAGTGCTTGGAAGGACTTAATCCCCAAATTTACAGAAGACTGGGGATGAAGGTGCAATGTAATATAGTGGGGAAAAAAAGAAAGAGACTAAAGCAATCAAACTGCATAATACAAAAAGTGGGAAGGTAAACATTCCTCTTTACTGCAAGTAAAACTGCACGCAGCTCTGAGAAGGATTTGGGATATGAGCAATAAAAATGATTAAGGCAATGGGAAGGCCGACTTATGAGGAAATATTAAAAGAGCTAAATAACTCAGTCAAATCACATCAGAAGGGGGACATGGTCACCTTCTATAAGAATTTAAAAGGTGCATACAGTAGCCAAAAGGATTTTTCCCTACAGTCCACCAGGGTGTGTTACTTGAAACAGAGGCGCGTAATAAAGCACAATAGTACCAAATAAATATTGGAATTTATTTATTTAAAGGTCCAAGAAAATTGTATTGTCAGGATAAATCTACCAGGACAATGTAGTACAGGTAGAAAGAATCTCAGAAAATAACAATGCAAATTAGCAGCAAAACAGGAGAGAATATCAGACACCCAATGGAAATAAACATAAGTCAACTACAATGTAAATTAGTACATCATGAGCATAAAGAGAACACAGGTACATCAGCACCAGAATAATGCAGACAAGCAGTAAGAAACAACAGAAATAAATAAATGCATACAATTCGATCACAGGAGCCACTGGAAACAGACAAACAAATGCAATCTTGCTTAGTAGTTAGCTGTCAGCAGCCATAGAGTCACAGCTCCTCCTTACCCTTTTAGCAATGTGAACCTACCTGCCTACCCACCATCAAGAGAGACCCCCACATATAAAGGAGGCTAAGTACATGTGACTACAGCTACTTTCTTCTATGTCTAGAATGTATTATTGGCAGCAGCATCTCTTTATTTTTTGTGTTGCCCTCCCACAGGCTCTACAAGATGTTAGACCAATGGCGCCAAAGGGCATTGCTGCATGGTCACATTTATTACATGAGACATAACCAAATAAAAAGGCTCCCTCAATTAGGGATGAGATTTGCCCAAATTCTTTTTTGTTGGCAGATTAATTGGCTGATAAATTAATGTAACCTTTTTCCGCTCTATACATTGCTTATAGTCAGAGCGACTTAAACAAGAATACCTAATCATTTCATGGAGTCTGAACAGCAACCTCTTTTGTTGCTGCACACTTAACTTCTGGTGGTGTAGAGTGATTGATACTCGTAGGGATTCATCAAGAGTGTTCTGAAAGCCCTGAGAACCGAGCTGTCACGATGCCCTGGATTATTAGCGCTACATCCTTTCTCAGGAGCAAACCACAATCCACACACTTTGACATTCCATATAGCTAGTGTCCATATAAAAGAAACATGTATCTATAATAGTTTGTCTCCATTTCATACTAATTTATGATTCAGAGTTGACAACTACCTCATAACCAACTGGAAATTGACATTTCCCAAAACTATTTCTAAATGAATTCACAATTTTAGTTAAGATTACCATATTCTCTCAAGTATATTCAAGACAAGCTATTTTCTAGCTGAGTCCTGTGACACCTGACTTGTCATCAATGAGAGTCAGACAGTCTTACGGTGTCAGATACATCTTTCTTTTGTTTTCAATGGAGACATGCCCATTTACAACATGTAATGATGTAGTTCAATGTGCATTAAGTTCAGCCCCTAGAACTGTCAGAACTGAAGGTCTCTGATTTGTGCAGTTGTTGCTGTGAATCTGCTCTTCTAATTTGTCACTCAGAAGAAGTTGGTCTGGAAGCAATAACAATGACAAAATGCAGTAAAAGTGGCCGAGCCTGTGATTTTCTTTCTGTGCCAGAAATTGTGTGTGAAAGAAAAGATCTCTGAACAAAAGGCCAAGAGTATTGGAAGTGTTTATCTTGAAAAGAGGTAATGGGATTAGAACTTATAAAGAAAAAGCTGTTCTAGAGAAAGAATATTAAGATAGTGTTCTCACTGTCCCATCCCATTCTGCCTAAAGGATGTCTAGAAAGATGGTACATCTAACATTAACAAACTGTTTTTTTAGAAAAAGTATAAAATAACAGTGGAAATAATTAACACAGGGTTCACTGAAACATAATTGGAAACACATATTTATGCAATATCTTCTTTGAGTAAGGCTCAAGTCAGGTTCTGACTTTTGAGATCAAGGTGGCATGAACAAGGGCTGAGATTATTGGTACTAACCCTTCAGGGCACTAAAAACTGGAAATGACAGAGCTATGCAGAACTTTCTTTTCAGCAAAACAATCATATTAAAGAAAAAAGAATATTCTTATATTGCAGTCTGGTTCCTTATGTGTTTCAGATGTACAATTAATTATATAAAAAGACTATTCAACTTCTTCCTATACTGACAGCTTCAGATCTTTGTTTAATTGAATCAGCTTGTCTGAGCTTTAAACGCATTGTCAAAGAAAATCACAGCCACAGGGATTCAAAATACCTTTAGAGTGTTATCAACAGTAGCAAATAATATGAGCTTGGAAGAAAAATGAAGTGAAAACTGACCTTTTCTCTAGAGATATCATATACATTTACAGTGTAAACTGACAAAGTATTTTTCCTTAATGTTACTGTCATTTTTTGGCGTCAGTTTTAGAAACTCAATACGACTTCAACTAGCCTTCTTGGGCTGAAGGTGTAACATCATAAAGCTTTGTAACGACAGTTAGCAAAACAGATCTGCTTGCATATTTTTAAGCATTGCCCTTAGCAACCTGAGTGAAAATGTTTATTTACATTGTATCTTTGAGACAGACACTGGAGAAGGGAATTATGAGACAACACAGATGAAAAGAGAAAGGCCTGTATTTTAAACTTACAGGCGAACCCATAAAGATGTGAAAGAAATTTGAGTCTTCCAAGCAGAATGTAAAGTAAGTTCTAATATATTCATGTACATTTGCATTTTGGATTTAAACTAAAGAGCTTATTCTGGAAAAAAAAAAAAAGTTCTGTGAAGATTAATCTATTCACTGACAAAAATATATATTTACTTTTACTTTGTAGTAAAGTGCCTTGTTAGATTTTACCCAGTATTTCTCTCTGGTTGAGATATAAGAGCAAGTAACACACTGCACTTTTTAATGCAAGCATATAAAATTCAGGGGTTCTCTTGATACAAATTATATTTACAAAAGATCAGGTCATGTGAATTGGAGGACTTTTAGGCAGCACGGGGAATTAGTACATCACTCATTTAGAGTATGTGTAGAGTCATATTTTCAAACCTATCTCAAATCCAAAATGAAAATAAGCAAAATACTGTGATCTCATTCTACTCTCGCACCAAGAAGTTAATTAAAAAAATATATTTCTGCTCTCCACTCATCAGCTATTGCACACGGAATTGCATACTTCCAAGAGCAAAAATACACAGTCTGGCTATGAGCTAAAGACTCTCACTCATGCTCAGTAAAGCAGATCGCTCTAGCTACTTAAGATATTACCGCTGCTCTGTTGCCTGCCTCATGCATTTGCTGGAGGTTAAACCCTCATAACAGAGCTGGCAAAAGGGAGTCTGTGAGCGTGTTTCATCTGCTTCACTCTGGCATACCAGCACAAACTACCATTGCTGGCAGCTTAAGTGATTACACTAGACTGTGACTGGAGTGCTTCAAGTACGCTTTTCTTCTCCTCTCCTACATGGGTCATAAGTTACTGTCTTAAATCACCATAGCAAGATTCACCACAGTGTGTCTGTATGCTAGAGTTGGTTGTATTTTCTCAAAGTATTTTTCTGTTAGAGAATTCCATGCCATAAAAATCAAACCAGTCTGCAGACACTAATTTTGACAAAGATATTATGGAAAGCTAGTAACTTATCAGTCAGACCTACTCTATTTTCTTCCAGTTCACCTGTGCTGCTTTTTAACAGACCAGTCTCCCACTATCAACATTGAGGGCTTTCAGTCAAGTGAACTGGGGCTCTGTTTTTGTTGAAGAATTTTGCAGTCCTGAGGAAGAGCAAAATGCAAAAAATCCCCATAAACCAAAATTACATTTCTTTGAGCATCTCTAGTAAGCCTGAACCATAAAATTATCTAGACTCAATAAAGAGCAATGTACTTCAAAAATTGTCTCACTGTAGAGCAGTTAACATCAGCACCTCAGTGACCTGCATGGCTTGTTTTGAACTTCTGTATGCAGATCCCATAAACGAAACCTTTTCTCTTTCCCAGGAAGAAAATCCCGCAAATGTCCTGGTTCTTAACCAGCTTGAGTCTTGCTCCACTAAGATAAAAAGTTTCTACAGTAGATGTCTTCTACAGATACTACTCTATTCCTAAAAAAAAGAAAAGAAAAAAAAGAAATCCTGTGTCTGTCAGTCTGACTGTGCCATCTGATCCCAATTGAGTGGCTGCATAATTAGTCTGGGGTTCAGATTCTCTCTCTCTTCCAAGTTAGAGATAGTAAAGAACAATATTCTGAAATTCAGTACTTTGAAAGCAGGAAAGAACTGTACTCTGCACACACACACACAAAAGCTGTTCATCAAGGAAGACACGCGATCCAGCAGTCTAATCCCTGCAACTGCTAAAACTCAACACAGGAGACAGAAAAAGCTATTTAGAGTTCAGAAATTCATCTCAAATCAGGTAGGCCCTTGCTATACAATTGTGTCCAATCTTGTACCTCTGGCCTGTGTGGCTAAAGTAGGTGATGTAAAAGATTATAAATGATCTGATGATCTAAAAGATAGATCCTGGCTCCCAGTTACCTTCAGCCTAAGGAGCGACTTCTCTTATAACCCTCAGCACTTCAGAATATCCCACTTCCACATGGTTACATGAGAAACATTGATTTTAGTACTGATGGCCACAGCTTATCCTTCGTGAAGGCATTCCAAGGTTTAATAAGTTGTTTTCAATGCACTTTGTGGATAAGCACTAAACAGTGTAGCTTATAGCAGCCCAAACATTGTAAGGAAGTATGTAATCAAGCTATGAAATAAAACTGCAATTTTATTTTTGAAAGCAAATCATTAAAATGGTTGTTGGTACAAAATATTCTTTAAGCACTAATATTTTAAACCTCAAATGTTTCCAGTTCTTTTTGTTTAATGAAGCATATTTATGCTTTTTGCCATTTTCAGGAAAGATTGCTAGGCAATATCATAGAGCAAATTTATTTAGTCTAGCAAATCTGATACATTGAATTTTTGTTAATAGCTCTGTTTTTATCTCCCAAAAGACAGTTGGAAAGGTAATTATAACATGCAAATTAGTTTCAGTTGGGATGCAAATTAAAAATTATGTGCTGATGTACAATATCTAGTATTGCAACCTATGCTTAGTACTTCTTCAGGTAGACTGAATTCTAACAGAGACTTTACTTTCTGATTTATGTGGTTTAGGTTAATTTCTCCAAAGTATGGTTTTTATGTTCCACCTTTCACTTCTATGTAGTTTTCCTTCTTCAGAACCAAGGTTTCAAAATTTCCACATCTTGAAGATGTTTTCATTAAGAAGGAATCTCTCAGTCTTGGGCTGCTTTGTCTTTGATGAAATTGTCGCAGCCTTTATAGTCTCTCTCATTAATGTAAAAACCCCAAATCAAAACACAAGCCAGTCAGATTAAAACATTTGCAGTACATTTTAATTATAGTCTTTGTAGGGCTTTTCCTTATGACTATTTTCAATCCTGCTTTTATGAAAGATTAGGAAACAAGGACACAAGGCACTGCCAGAGAGAGAAAAGGACACCTGACCCAATAAGCCATTCCCTTTAAGTTTATCTCACACCCATTTTATTGCTTAGTAACTGTATCCTTTGATTCCCTCCCTGCTCAGACATGCAGAGTTCGCTCTTAAACTCATTTGAGCTATTTCCTTTGATGGCTTCACTTGGCAACTGCACTAAGTGAAATTCTCTGCTTGAACTCTTTGTGTGCTATATCTCTCTGCATTTAAATTGTGGTCGCTAATGTTTGAATCATTCATACTATGAATATTTTGTCCTACCTTTGCTATCATTCCCCTCTCATAATTCTAGACGTTATTTAGGTCATCTCAAGAGTTTCCCATTTGTCTTCATTTTTTAAAACATTAATTTTATTAAAAGAGTCTGAAAATCTCATTTCATTCCAATTGTTTAAAACAGGTGCTCTAGGCTGAGAAAAACCTCTTAACCTAAACCTCAGAACAATGTGGTAGAAAAACTTAACTAATGTTGTTTACTGAAGAACATAATTTTCTTTCAACTTGGTTTTGGAATCAAATTCTTTACTTTGACTTCTAAGCTCATAGCATCTTGTATCTACACAGATATTCTATAGCTGTGTAGCCTGAAATACTTATCAGCCCATTATTTTCAATCTCTCTGATCTTTTTGGGCCCATCTGCCTATACAGTTAAGCAGTTATTAAACTGAACCTTAGTGCTCGGTTACATCATTTGTGGTAGGGCAAAGGAGAAGATCAAATAAAACAAACAAACAAACAAACAAAACCACCACAAAACATAAGGGCACTTTAAAAAAAGTTTTTACAGGCTAAAAAGTGGAGTTCAAGTCAAACTTGAGTTCTAAGCTCCCAGATTCGATAGTCTTCAAATTATTTTAATATCTGGTAGTTTTGCCTCCGTTATGCAATGTAGGTGTAGCTAGTGCTTAAGCCTAAGAGGCTGTGCCTGTATTACAACCTAAGTGCATTCTGCAGCATGGCCCACAGTCTCCAAGCTGCAGTTGCCTGTAGCAAGTACATCCCCTGCCTGCATGCCTGGGCTTGCTTCCAGGGGAGAGCAAAGTGAAGGTCTC
Organism: Aptenodytes patagonicus; assembly: GCF_965638725.1. Lineage (NCBI taxonomy): Eukaryota > Metazoa > Chordata > Aves > Sphenisciformes > Spheniscidae > Aptenodytes > Aptenodytes patagonicus. The sequence goes on along the minus strand of NC_134950.1, from coordinate 50,287,984 downwards.
ATCATCCCAATGCAGTGCCATGCTGCAGCTGCAAGGAGCACTGTGGGATTCATTACTGTGGGTGTGCAGAGAAACCCAAAGAGCATCTCTTTTTAACTGCTAAGTTATAAGGACACAGCTCGGTGCTCATTAAGAGAGGTCAGACATACTGGAAAGACAGAGTTTTTAGAGGGAAAAACAAATTTCTGCTCATCTTACCAAAACTGTCGCTGTCTATAAAGCAACCAGAGAGAGCAAACAGCTGTCTAACTCTCAGGATATTCACCAGCTTGTGGGGGAGGTCTTTGTTGTGGTCCTGGTTTCCAGGACAGTATCAATGTTTTATCCAAAGTATTTTTCAAGTGAAATGGGCATGTTGCAAGACAGCAAGGGAAGGAATTGAACTGGTTTACCTCATTCTGTAGCAGAATATTGCAGTAACTAGGCTATAAAGTAGAAAAGGACCAGTCACATTTTCAGAGGCAGAAATTATTCCTACTCTGCTCACCTAAGCTCATGCTACTACCTGCCTTCAGTTCAGGATTTCTGGACTAAGGATCCCAAGTGGATTTCCTAACAACTCCAGGGAACACTCATGGGGTTGGATTATTAGATTGATCACATCCCTGTTGTTTCCCTGTAGGTCAACTCTTCTTCATAACCTACTTGTGCCTAAGCTTAAGCAGCTGAGGTGTGCAAGGTAGCAGAATAGTCATCCTGGGTATCCTATATATTCAGTGGAGAGAAATAGGCAGCTTCTGTGGAAGATTCAAATTTTCAAACACAGGACTTAACAACTTTCACTCTGCAGGTGCCTATAGCTAGAACTAAGCTTCAGAACCTACGAATTCCTGCATCCATATGCCTTGCTCACATTTGCCTCTATAACCAGAAAAAGGCACGTAAACATCATCTTCCTTGTAACCCCTTCCCTACTTTGGCTTTCATGGAAAGAAAATATGAATGTGCAAAAGTTGAAGCTCTCTGTCTGGAATGCTGGACCATTCCCATACAGTGAGTTAGGTGGCTCACGAATGTTAAAAATGTGTGTTTGTGGTGGGTTGGCCCAGGCCAGCAGCCAAGCACCCACACAGCTGCTCGCTCCCTCCCCACAGTGGGATGGGGAAGAAAATAGGAAGAACAAAACTTGTGGGTCAAAATAAAGACAGGGGAAGTCACTCACTAACTATGGTTGCAGATAAGAGATGCTCAACTTGGGGAATTTAACTTAATTTAAAATATTTAATTACTGACGAGTATTGGGAAACAAAGAAGAAAAACATTTAAACACTTAGGGGAAACACCTTTGCTCCCCCTTTCCCAAGCTCCACCCAATGCAGTGTTGTTTGAATTCAGCTTATCTATAGGAATCACTGGCTAGATCACCAAGCTTTTAGGTACTCTGCTTTTAAAGAATAAGTGCTGCAGCCCCTAATTCTTGCAACCCAAGAGGTAAGTTGGATCTGCCCCTCAGAGGTTCAGCAGTGGGCTGTGGCATACCACTGGCTTACAGATCAAATGAAAAATTATACCCTAAAAGCAAAATTGGTAGAACCTTTCAAAACCAATTACAGTGACCTTCCACTGGACACATTAGGCTGAAATATTTGCTTCAGTTTGACTTTTTGTGTTTGCTTTCTCCTATAATCATGATTTTAATTTACCTCTGTTTTGTTGCTTTGGATCATTTTTAAAGGGTTCTGTGTATTACTTAAATAGTAACCTTTGCATTGTTATTCTACCACAGTGACCTCTAATACAATTTCCCCCCTTTTGGATTGATAGTAACTAGAAAAATATGCCGATATCCTGTAATCTCTTTACTCAATGCTGGGATTTGTTTTTCCCTTTTTTTTTTTATATATATATTTAATTGTTTTGGATGGTTCTTATGATCAGCTTCCTGATCACCAAACATGATTTTAATCAACATTTCTATGGGGCCTTTAATATTCCTTAAAGATGAGAGTTTTTCTTATTAATTCAGAATATTTAGTGGCTAACAGAGTTGTTTTATCTTCATGGCTCCTGGCATGAAAGAAATAATACATTCAGAGGTGCAGAAAGCATGCATAGTTTTACTGGATCACCCATGCTTGTTTGATTTTTTTTTTCCCCCCAACCACACCTATTGGTCTAGTAAAAGTAGTTTGTAATTCTTCTCTCTAATGGAATCAAAGTGCGGTACTCAATGATACAGAACAGACAGAGAATCATGGCAAAGTATTTGGCTGTCATAAGAGACCACATAATTACTCATCGGTGCTTTCCCAAAACCAGGCATTAAACTGGTGAGGGGAAAGATTAATCCTCTCAAAACCCAGCTTCATCATTCAATAATCTCTGTGCGGCTGGGAGCAAAGGAAGGCATAGGCAGAACTGATTCCTATGCTTGGGAAGGAGCTGTTCACTCCAACGGCTTGAGGAATACGGACAGTCTGAGGAGGGCAATGCTCTCCCCATCTCTCATCCCAGTGTCTGCCCATATTCATGAAGAGTATTCATGATCATAACTGATGGGAGAGCTTCGCCTCTTAATTTTTAATTCCTGCCTGGCTGCCATCTCCCAACAAGGAAACTTCTCCTTTTCACCATATTTCTGACGGAGTTAACTTACTTTGCTGAGGTCTGGGCCAGGTGAGCAGAAAGAAAATTGGGTTTACTCAGCAGCCCCCAAACTGTAGTAAAAGAATCACCTTTGAAAGAACTTGCAGGGACTCCACCAAGGCAATCAAATATTGAAACATTTTATCCAGCTCCTTTAGCACTCAGTACAAAGCCTGGTTTCAAAAAAAAAATATTAAAATACACAATGAGGAAAAGCCTGGATCGTTGTGCTTGTCAAAGCCCTGTGTTCACCGAGGGGCTCTAAATACCCTGACCTGCCTGTAGCCATCGCTGTTGACGGTGAGCTAAGATATGGTGCATCTATCTGTGTAACCTTGGATCAGCCCTCTGTGAAAAGAGCTAAGTTGTGGAAAAACATTGTGAGGAGCTCATCTGGGACCTCTGCCCATGCATCCTCTGCTCTTTGGCTCGGGCACCACATTTAAGCTCTGGTCCTGAGTCTGCCACGTGTTGTAGGTTACTGGTTACTGTCACCAAACCCGCTCCGCTCCTCTTGTTTGGGCACTATGGGACTGCACCCCTTGTCATTGAGGGCACTGCCCTGCTGACCTTGCTGGCTCCCAGCTTGCTTCCCGTTGTAGAGCAGCCTGCTCATGCTGCTGCCTTCCCTTACACTCAAGGTGATTTTGATAACGCACATCCCTGCAACAAAATGGTTGTGTTTCCTTCCCTGTTGTTTCATTGTCTCTTTTTGTTAGAAAAAGTATTAAATGAAAACTTTATTTTTTTTGTTCATAGTGAGGGTTTTTGTTGGTTTTATTATTTAAAGAAATCCCAAAGAAATGGGCTTTTGGCACTTTCAATGGTATGTAAGTGCCAGGCAGATGTGGGACTCCAACCAAGTACACTGCTTCCCATTTCTTTCTTTTATCCAACCCCTATTGTGTTGTGCAGTTGAGCTGGAGGGCCCAGATGCCACTGCTGCTCTAAATACCTCTGTAAAATGCAAGTCTGAGAAAAATGCCACAACTGTGCCACCTCCTCTCATTGTTTCAGGGACATTGCTATCCTCAGGACCAGTGGCCTTTGGATTGCATCCTGCTGTTCTGTGTACTGCTTGTTACTGCTCAAGGGGTAGGCAGCATTGAAAAGAAAACTGTAATTTGGAGGTTTTGTTGCTATGTGATTTTTAACTTCCCTGCCCCCCCCCCCCCCCCCCAATAATTTTGGGCCCCCTTCTCTTCACTTCTCTTTGTTTGTAGAATGTTTCACACTTTAAAAAAGAAGTGTCTTCTTTCTCAAAGTAAACCAAGAGGAGAAATATGTCTGCTCTTGTGAATACAATAACAACCCTGAAAATCTTAAGCTTGATTCAAATTACCCTATATTTCTCCCCTATGTTTTCACCTACCTCAGTACAAGAACCACATTATCGCTTCTATAAAGATAGAACTTGTAATACCTCAGACTATTTTGTTTGTAATTTCTCCCATTCAGTAACTTACCTATATTCCAACACATAAATGCTTATTTTCAACATTTCTAAATAAAAAATCAACAACACAGGCACCATCAATTTTATTGGAATTGTGGGGATCAGCAGTGCAATTCGCAGGTTGTTCTAATTATTTGGATGATAGATTTGAACAACTAGGAAAGTTCTTAGTGAATCTGATAAAGGAAAATACAATTAATTTTATTTATAAAGCTATTTATAAATCACCTATTCAGGGAACATAAATAATGTCATGTAATTTAGAGGAAAAATTATATAGTATAAATAATGAATATTCTCAATGATCAGCTCATGAACGAATCATGAGTTAAAATTTATTGACACAACTATTTGCTGAAGAACTGTAAATAGAAAAATATGTTTGAAGAATTCATAACCTGTACCCAGGTAATTTGCAAAGTGAAGAAAGTTGAATTGTATAGATTCTATTATTCTGAACATATGAATAACTTATATACATGGCCATTCAGCTGATTGACTCTGCCTGTGGAAAATAGACTTTTTTTCCCCCTCCATTCAGTAGTTTCTTACAAATCATGAAAGAAATAATAAGACTTCCCTGAGCTAGCTCAGATAATTGATGCATCTTGGCTACCTCAAATAGTTGTCTTGTTGGTGCCCTGAATCTCCTCAGTTATCTCAAACAGCTACCTTTGTTAACACCCAAATAGATGGAACTGCCAGAAAATAGTGTCCCAAGAAACTAGATTCCATGTGTTTTGAATTTATTGTGTAAACCCAAAATGAATCAGTAGTGTTTTGAATGTTTACACTACCATGTAATACTTGTTTGTGAGTATTTAAGGGTTGACGGACAAAGCAGTGTCTGTATTGTGCTAGGTGATTTATGAACACCACACAAAAGAGAGTCCCAGCCTCTTACAATTTATAATCTAAGTAATTTAGGTAAAAGTATCTGCAATTCTAGTTTGCATAATGACAGTTAGGGTTAATGTCATGTAAAACAAATTGTCTGAGATTTCACATTTTTTCTCATGTTTATTTTTAAAAGTCTACCTACCTTTGTGTCTGTAGCATTTCCAGCACAGCCTTTTTTTCAGAAATACTCGAAGAAATGCAAGACAAGCCTTGTTCCAGGCAACACCGTATTTCTTATTCATGGGGCTGGCCAAGAAAAAAGTGTGAAGTTGAGCTGCACAACAGGCTTTTGGTTTGCAAAGTTCACATAAATATTTTCTCAAAACAAGTTGTTACAGCTGAGAGGGTACACACCAAGTCACACTGAAATCCAAACAAATATTTACAAAAACTGCATGACACATAGCTATTAAGCAAATATTTGCATAACCCCCCTGACACAATACACTAAGTTCTGTGTAACTCGGCTTTCAGCTTCCTGCAGCGTAGGAAGATAATTCAAGGCTATGCTGTGAAGAAGTCCTTTGTTTCATTACTTTGGTCTATCTGAAGCCACAATGAAAATCCCCCAATGAAATGTATTCTCAAGACCATTATTGACTGAAAAAAGAGCTGGATGACTTCAGCTAAATGTTTTGTTATGGAGGCAGATCACCACCACTATCCCCCTCTGAACCGCTGCATCACCCATTTTGAGGATGAACGATTGTGCCTTTTTTGTTCATTTGTTTTCAGACCAATGTAATGGACCGAAATATTAAAAACAAGGCAGTTTTTAGATCACAGATGTAATTTCTTATGCAGTGTATAGGCTTTCATCTCCAGAATGAAATGACTACACTGAACTGCTTCCTCTGGACTCCCTCTCTAGACTGAGATTTGGTAAGTTCCACACTGTTACAGCTAGTGGAATTTATCTTCTACCTTTCAACATAAATGGTATTTTCTTACAATCAAGATTTTTTTCCTTCTCAAGCACAAAGCTGTATTTCCAGCCAAAAGAGAAAAAAATTAAGAAAAAATTGCTTGTGTCTTATGGGAAAAACAAGCAAGGTGACTCTGATTAAGAATGATTCTTTCTTTCCTGCCTTTTTTGAACTGGTAGAAAGCTAAAATATGAGCACTAAAGTTAAGACTGAATATGAACTCACTTGAAGACAAACCCATAGGAAATAATGAGAAGTAACCTCGATGGCATCAGCATCCTCCAGAGACATTACTTGACCTGCTCCAGTCGTGAATTTTGAATCCAATTTAGTTATACATCAGAAAGATCTATCTCAAGTTGTGGCTGTAGTATATTTTTTTCTCCAATTCCAATATACTGATAAAATAAAAGTGATGAGAAAAGTAAACAATGGCTTTTAATATACAGTTTTTCTTAGACCATTGTCAAAGCTTGCCAGTTTAATAGTGTAGATAGAGTAACTACAGTACGCGGCTGTGCAGTGAGGTGACTGCTTCTTATTACTGCAAAACTAAAAGGCCTTTTTGAAATATCTTTTTAAAGGTAGAGAGAAAGAGTAGGTCTTGTATTCAAAATCCTTTCCTATTCAGAGATCTAATCTGATGATGATGTGGAAATGAAACATAAGAGGATACATTTTGGAGTTTGATGTCATAAGGGCCTCTAATCCCCCTGACTCTCAGAACAATATCAAGCTGTTGAAAATTGTGACAGGTAGTTAATCGCACTTAATGAATACTGCACCATTTGCTTTTCAAATGCCAAACATATAAATACGGTGGCAGTTAAGCTAAATTCTAAGTCTCACTTTGCACACCTAAAGTCCAGCTTACCCTGGACTTTAACTTAGAAATATTTTCTTTTTTTCTTCCCCCTTGTTTTGTTTTTCAGGATAGAGTCTGCTGTGATTGTTTGGTGGCTGCAGCTGACACAATCCATTTTTCTTTAAGTTACTGATACTGTTTTTCTCAAATGAGTTCTTCACTTATCCTCGCTTGTTACTTAAAAGCTCCAAACAATAAATGCTTAATAAGATTATATCCTGATTTAACTTATCTTTAATTTTAATTTCTTGCTTATACTAAGTAGGAGTTTCTCTGATTTTCATATAAATTAATTTTCTCTTCATTGCCAGCATGCTCTGTGAATGTAAAAGAATGATTTTGTCATATTTACAATTATTTTCAAATAGCTTCTTTATCAAATTTACTCCAAATGTGGTGGATAGTAGTGTTATAATTCTCAGACAAGAGTTTGGAAGTTGTGCTTTGACTTCTTATATCATCATGTAAAAGAAGGTTGATATTAATTCTGGCAATTTAGACACGAAATCAAAATTCTAGTGTGGATTCTTTGATTTGATCTTCAGTCCATTTTTGTTTTCCAGAATACTCTTGTCTTTTCAGTGCTGCAAAATTGTTATGTTGGTTATTCAGAAGATATGATTAGGACAGTTATGAAAAAGCTGGTTTCCCTTAGGAAAAATGAAGTTTAAATGCCTCAAAATCATTCAAAGAACAAGGTCAATTTCTCTAAATTCTGTGTGGTATGAAATTTCCTTTATTTTCCCCACACCAGATATGCCTTTCTAGAAAATGACATGTACTTTCATATATTAGCTTTTAGGCCAAAACCATATTTTCCTGTTAAGTCAAGTCCATGCTTATGTGAATTTCAGAAACCATCGAAGTTCCTTTACTGCCTTCTTGCAGTCATTTTACTTGCAAGTCCCAAGTTTGATTATATATCAAAAGGGCTCTCAAAAATCACATTTTCAAAGTGCCAGGTCTATATGTCTGAGAGTATAAAATTACATTCATCAGATCTAAAAGCCAATATTGAAAATTTAGCCTTCCATTTTTAAACCTGAAATCTGTCCTGGTTTTTAGTCAATAGCAAAACTATTTGGTCCTAGTGGCTTTTCCCTGGGAAGAACAATAAATGTTAAAATATCTTTAACATTAACCCCTATGCTTAAGGAATAATGATTCAAAACCATCGGACTTTATTCCTTTATATCAAGACATTCCAGAAAGCTGGAAAAAAGAAAACACAGGATCATAATCATACATATCAATGTACGAGTAAACATGCAAATGTTTGTGACTCGTGTTTCTTTTTAAGGCTCTAGACTTTGAGATACACTCAGTCAGTATGGAGCACCAGGAGTAGGAATTGGAGTAGATTGTAGGCTGTCAGAATCTGGCCCATGCTACTCTTCTTTAAAAGAATTGGAGGGTAACAAAGAAACCATGGATTTGCAGAACAGTCAGCCTGACCTTAATTTCTGTGAAAACAAAGAAAAGGGAAACAAAACAAAGCAAAGTGATCCCATCCCCTAAAAATCTTGACTGGGTAATAAATTTGTAAACATCTAGAGTATAACAAGGAGAGGAGTAAAAGACAACATACATTTGTAAAGAACAAAACACTTCAAGCCACCCTAATTTCTTTTTATCATGGATTAAGAGACCTTTTGGAGTGAAGGAACAACAGATGTGATATTTTTTGATGTTCCAGAGATTTCACACTTTTTTCTTACAGTATTATAAAGAAGGAAATGTGATTTAGATAGAACTTCTATAATGTAGATACAGAAGCAGTTGTAAAATTAAATTCAAAGAATATGGGCAAGTAGTTATCACTATATGTTCTGTGTAGTCATAGAATTCAAAGTCATTTAGTTATCAGTATTGTATGATCAACAGTATGTCGTGTCCCAGTCATGCTCTAAAGGTAGTGGAACTTGTCATAATTTTCATAGAATTTGTAATAGACATGGTACTTGCAAAGTTTACCATTGATACCAAGGTGACTGGGCAAGCAATCCAGAGGAAAAGAACAGATTTATACATGACCCTAAGAATCTGCAAAAATTAACGAAAAATATTGTTATTCAGGAAGTACCAAGTAGTAAAAATAGTGAGCTGCAGGAGTACAGAGTGGTGAATGGTGGTCTGTGCAGCAGGACTCCAGAGGAGGATTTGTGCATTACAGCAGACCATAGACTGGATGGGAATTAGCAATGACATGCAGTCGTGGCATAGGAAGTGTCAGCCTCAAGTGCATAAACATGAGTGTCATTTGTAAAATTTGTGAAATAATTTTTCGCCTCTGTTTTTAGTGGCTTGTGCTAGAGCAGTATGAGCTTTTTAGCACACTGTGTTTTAGGAAGAAACTAATGATCAGAAGCCCAGAAAATGACTTGTAAGGAAAGAGTGAAAGAAATGGCATTATTTACTTGGGAAGTTAATATGAAAAAGGTATTCAGATATGTAAAGATGAAGGGGATAAATTATTCTCCAAGTCTACTGTGTATAGGATAATAAGATACAGTCTTACAGCACATCAAGAAAGATTCCAGTTGCAGACTGGGAAAAGAAAAAGGACAAAAATAACCACTTACAGAAAATTACTAGAAAGCCTAGGAGTAATGCAGAATATTCATTACACAGCTTAGCCAAATATCCCTCTGGAATATCATAGCTACAGCTGACCCTGCCATGAGGCAGAGAAATAGTCTATATGGCATTGCTCCTCTCTTTCCCAGAGTACTGTAAATCTCACTGTGGATGTATGCTTTAAAAAAAGATTCCGTCTCCTGTCTTTCTTTTCAGACATCCCTGATTTCCACAGGGACAGGTTTCTCTAGTCTCTTTCTCTGCGCCCTTTCTTTCTGTAAATCGTCTAAATAATGTTCACCTGTCATCAAATGTTGGTTCTGTTTCTTTTGAAAACAAATATCATAACAAAACACATCCCAAGTTTACCTTGCCATTTCAATCCATGATGCGTGGGTTAGTATATTCACTGTTGTGATATATTGTTGCTAGCAACACTGGTTTTGGATTTTTTTTCATTAATTTTTTGTCATGAAAACACTCAAAATAAGCATTCATTGCTGTTCGTCTTTTCCAAGCACTCCATAAGTTATTATGCGTATTGAGAATACATCTCAAGTTAAGTCCACACTCACTCATTGGCTTTTCCACGAGTTCACTCTTGTTCTAAAAGCATCAGAAACAGGTCATCAGCTGATGAGAAATTATGACAATCTTTTTAGAGACTTACTTTATGGTCAACTGTATATATTATCAGTGGATCTGCAAAGTAGCATCTTGCTGCTGTCTTTTGGCACAACTAAGAGATTATGATCTCTTGTGCTCGCACCAAAGTCAGTAGACTTACTAGAGCTTGCCCTGAGTGCCAATCAAGGACAAAATTTGGTTATGTAGTTTGCTGAGCAAGGGTGTTTCTAAAAGGATTGAAGGTGTCTGCAGGGATGTCTGCCTAAGGAGATGTTGAAAATGCATTGGAGTTTGTCCCAGCTCTTATCTATCTGGTACAGAATGAACAGCGGTGGGGTCCCTTAAGATCACCCTTTTATTTTAGTTCAGATATTTCATCAGTTTAGAGAACTGACTCCTTTTTCCAGGCAGTTTTTCCTTTTAGCAGACGAGAATAGCTCTTTCAAATGGATCATGATTCCCATGAGGTGATGCTTCCTTATTGGACTAGAAACAGGATTTTGATCAAAACATTCTAAACTTTAAGGATATTTTGAATCTATTAATGATGTTAATAGGTTACTTTACCCCTTTAATTTCAATCTAGTTTTAATTTCCTTTCTTGGTGACTTTTTAACTATTAGTAATGAATAGTATAAGACTACTTTTTATCTGTTTTCTTCCTTTTGATGGTGCTATCCACCTCTGGACAAACAAGTGATTAATGCAAACTGGGCAAGTTTTTCTGCCATATCCTAAAATAAGTATTTTTGGGCCCATCATACTATTTGCAGTATCCTAATTGTCTGTCTCCTAATTTGCATTACATTAATTACTGCAATATTACACTACAATGCTCTAACACAGCTATTTGAAATAGCTGAATAGGTTTACTTGTAGTAATTAAAAGTAGCAGCAAATAACAGTTTTCATTGTAAGATAATAGGCAATTATAGATTTCTTTTTTTTTTTCCCAATGTCACATTTTCAGTCATTCTATGATTGCATATTTTACTGTAAAATTCTTATCTTCATTTCTTCTTAGCCAAAAATAAATAAATTAAAGCACTGGCATTCTGTCACTGTGCTACAAAAAAAGATGCTATGCTATTTGGCCTAGATATATAAGCAAAAATCTAAATGTACTATTACCCTTTAAGACACTTTTTTCAAATGTCATTCTTTGAGGATGAAAACATGTTTGCTTTGTAAAGCTCTTAACATTTCAAGCTGAAAGGCTTGAACAAGCTTTGAACTCTGGAGTTTGTGATGCCTATAAATTAAAGGGAAAAATAACGTTAAATGGTACTGTAGCTTGTGAGGCTGCCTTCTTTAAGTCTCTGAGCATCTCAAAGTCCTCAAACGTACAGTTTTCTTGGAGCAGCCTGTGAGCCAAAGAACCCCATGTATCCCATGCAATTTTGTTGCTTTATTTGGAAATATCCTTATAGGAGGCATAAAATGAAAGTGAATTCTCTGTAATGTGTCAATAAACAGCTGGCTATTGGAACAATTTGCTGTCCATAGATACTGAAACATGCCGGTGGAAACAGAGTACAGCGCTGACTCAAAACACCTTTGTCCCTGACCTGCGTATCTGCCACCTTTGACTAGGGCCTTCCAGCTCTTTGAGATGCTGGGACCTATGGTCAAGATTTAGCTGCTTGTAATAAAAAACTGTGTGCTTGATTTTCTGCCCTTTGAAAAGTCTATTTCTTTTTGTTCTTGGTATTTGTCCTCTCACCCCATCCCTCCTTCTCTCTTGAGCTCTGCCCTTTTTCCCAGGATTAAGAACATATTTTTTTCCTTTAATTGACACAAAAAGAAGATAATAAAATGCCTTCTAATTAATCATATATACATGTGACTTCTCAGCAAAGCTGAAAGGAGACCTGTAAGTACAATTTCTAAGGGAACGATTGCAACACAGATTTCTGGATTATAAAATTGTTTACTACTGAGAAAACAAAAGAGACAAGAAAGGATAATATTTTCCAAGCAAGGGGCTTCTTCACAGGCATAGCACAGGCAGTTCATAAGTTTGTGTGGATTTTCCTATCAGATCTTCCATCAAAAAACACCCTGAAAAACTGTCTTTTGTCTTATGTGTCCTTCCATCAAAAGCAAAGCAATAAAATACTAATAATGGCTCACAGAGGCTGTAAAGAGACCCTAAATCCTTTAAACAAATGGTTACAGTCTAATTGTCTCATCTGTTCATTGGTATTATAGCCTTCCATCAACAGTGTGCTGTTGAACTTGTAGACTCTCCAAGTCACAGATAGGCTTTAAAGGGGGAAGATAACTTTTATTTGTTATGGGCAATAAAACTAGAGTCTCTACTGACTGTCTGACAAGGAGGCGTCTGATACTGTGGATCCAGTCAGGCAGAACACAAATCGAAATAGTGTCTAAAGGCCAAGGTAATGGAGGAATGAAAAGTATAAAACCTACACAATAAAATTATATTGCAATGAAAGAAAATTAGAAAATGAGGAGTAGAGACTAAAAATAGAACAAACCTGTCCCTACTATATACAGTAGGCATGGCTGCTACTGAAAAGGTACCACACTGGTTTGCCTGTAGTTTAGACTCAGCAGTAGCGATATATTGAGGTTGGTTTGAAAGAACATGCTGGTGCATGTACACAACTACGCATTTACACACCCAAGCATGCACTGTGTTCCTGTAGTCCACTCTGTGTCATTAAGATGGTTCTATCTACCATATAAGGGTCTGTGAACAGGCAATTGCTTTGGTTTAATTCTGCATAGAATCATAGAATCATAGAATCATTGAGGTTGGAAAAGACCTCTAAGGTCATCGAGTCCAACCATCGACCCAACACCACCACCCACTAAACCATGTCCCTAAGTGCCTCATCTACTCGTCTTTTAAATACCTCCAGGGATGGGGACTCAACCACTTCCCTGGGCAGCCTGGTCCAATGTTTAACCACTCTTTCAGTAAAGAAATTTTTCCTCACATCCAATCTAAACCTCCCCTGGCGCAACTTGAGGCATCTTCCAGTGTGGATTAAGAAACCCACAGATCTTGGAAATGTGCCTCAAGTTATTTCCTGATTGGAAGAAGACGTTACATAGAAAGAAAGGTTAGTTATTAAATCAGCTGGCACAGACAACAAAGATATTACATACACATGGACACGCATGCACACACGAATACATCTTTCCATTATGCAGCTTTTGCAGTTTTTCCTTCAACCTGTCTCCAGCTTATTTGATGCCACTATCTTGCAATGACACCTGCTAGAAAAGCTTAGTGGAGCCACTGACAGCTCCCCTGGAGTTGCTGCCTGTCAGTGCCTAATTCTCAGTCGGCAGTATATACCAGCTCTAACTTATGCTATATTTCTAATTTGCCTTTCTTTCTCCTTGGGGCAACCTATGCTTATTATCACGGTGGATAATACTCCTAGGCCTGTTTTCCTACCAGCCCTCCTTCTCCTGAAGTGAAGGTGCAAATGAGATCTGGAAATCACCACAGTCTAATTGTGCACTTAAATTTTACATCCCTGGCTAGAAAACAACTCATTGCTCCCATTCCTTTCATGCCCACAGCTAATCCACTCAATATTTCAACAGAAGTGCTTTCCCTTTATTTCAGGTTAGCTTTTAAAATGAACTTTTTGCTAGTTTTAATATATGAATGCTCAGTTTGCGATGGCCATTTTAGCTTAGTCTCTCTGAGGAAAATGGATAAATATCTCACAGTGATAAAGGATTTTTTTCTTCCCCTCCTCTTACCACAAGGTCTTTTACCCCTCTGGCGTAAATAAGAACATCCTTTTGCATGTGTGTGTCAAGTTAAAGCTTGCACTGACAAAATAAGTGAGGTTCTCATTTGATTTTCATCCACTAAAATCAATAATGGTATATCAGTGTGAAAATGGTAAGACCAGAATGGGATCCAATTTTTAAATTTTCAGTTTCACTGGCTTTTGGATAATGTTCTTAGTAGTCTCCATGAACAGTTCCCACAGAGATTGCAAGAGAGAATTTGGAAACCATTTATGCCAAGTGCTCCAGACACACTCAGCAAGATGATGCAAGATTATTGTATATAAAATACTGTTTTAAAGCCATACTTTAAATGATGAATCCAGAATTCCAGTTTACTAGGAATACTGTTATTTGCCTTAGATTAAAGAAAATGTTTTTATTTCTGTAACTAATAACTAAATAACGATGCTAGAAAGAAAAGGGGCTCAGCAGACATTGGGGATTCCATCTGTTCCTGTTGATCTAAGAGATTACATGAATCAACTTCCCTTAGCATTTGCTTGAACCATGTTCAGGAGAAGCTTCACATCCAGGTGAAAATCCCTTACCTTTATTTTTTTCCCCCATGCACATCTGACACTTAGAATTCACTGGCTACCAGATTATTTGCATAGGTAATTCTACAGAGTTTTGCAACAACAAAGACTCTAAGCTCATAATGAAAAAATAATAGTATTCAGATTTTTATGTAAGAGGGTTTCTGATCCTCTTACCTGTAGTAAATTAAGAGGTAATTGGCTTTTAGAAAAATTTCATTAAAGAAAAAAAATACAAACCAGCTTAAACTTCTGACCATATGTTTTCACAGCAGATTTCTGTTTCTATTCTGGATAACTGATCATGTATGCACGGAGCTGCATCCTTAACTTCAGATGGAGCAGTGTCCATACCAAGAGACTTGTCCTACATAGGCTGAGCACTTTGACAACCAGGGAAAAAAAACAAAGCTGCCTGATTTAGATAACCAGTCACAAATCGGTAGGTAAATTATAATTTCAGAATCTACATTACAACCTACAGAGTAAACAAATTCACACACAAAAAAGACCTGTCAAATAATTTAGAATAACAAATATATGCAAGAAAGTTGTGATATGTTTGTAGACACATTCTGCAGACAGAAAAAGAGGCTAAACTCATTTAATAAATGATTCATAGTGAATCATTCTCTCAGTACGGTAGCAAAATCAAATGTATTTTTTACGTGGCTTCCATGGGAACTTGTAGACCTGGGAAAAATTCTTTAGGCAGAAAGTTTGGCTTTCTTACACAACTACCTATAAAGACATTCAGCAAGCTGGACTCCAGCTTTTGCAACGTAATTTCACCACACATTTGTCTCTTCATAAGCAAAGCCATTGCAGGAATAATAAAAGCTTTCTCCTATTAATCTGCTAACCTTGCATAGAAATGATTCAGCAGGAAATACCAGCTGCAAAGTGTCATGTAAACTGCTGTCGACATAAATGGTGAAACCAAACACTTTGCTTCAATTGGTTGGGGAGAGCCATCAGAGACTTGTTTTTCCCTCATGCCACTTTCATGAGCTGTCCTTTTTCAACAGACCTGGTTTAATAGCAACAAATTTTGTGTCTCTCAGGAAAGTGAGCATGAAAGTTTGGCACCTTGAGCCTTCTACCTTTGACACTCTCTGAGCTAGATCCTTGCAGCTTGCTGAGGTGCTTTTATTTTTTTCCCTTTTTCTTCTGATAGGGTGATATGTATGCAGTTCAGAAAGCATTCCCACAGAGAACCCCTGAAGGACAGACAGCCTGTGTATCTGACTGCAAATCAGCCAACAACCTGATCCCTCGAACAGTGGAGTAATTGGCTGGGGATTTTTTCTGTTTCTCTGGCTGATGCCAATAAGCAGGCCTGTTTATTAACAATTTATTTACAGAACACAGATTGATTTCAGGAGACAAACATCACTAGCTTCTGCAATGTGCGAACAAATGATTTATTCCGGGCCCTCAAATAATCTATTACTGTCAAGGTATCTGTTTGCATTGGTCTTTATCGCAGGGTTTTAGACCTACACACTGAACATGCACAGGAGACGCAACATGGGGTGAAAAGGTTCTTCTCGTTTCCTGAAGGAAACCTGCGGAATAAGTGCTTCATAAGTAACACAATTAGCTGAATAAACATACCCCACACCTGCCTCAGGCTTTCTAGACAATATTAGGCAACTCCATGTTGCTCATTAATTCACACAGCTCCTCCCTCACAGGTGGTCAGGAAGCAGATGCATATAGTCAAGAATACATCAAGATGGCATTTATACTATGAAGTATTCTTTATGTTAGTCTCAGAAATCACCAGCTCACCAAATTATAATGATGAACAATGAAACACAACTGTTTTCAAATCAGGCTTTCTAGAAAACTGGCTTACATTTTTTTGTTTGTTCCCTTCACTACAATTTTTTTTTTTTTTCTCTTCCTTCTCTTAAAATAGCCAAGATGCAGTCAAAGACTGCATGGTATTCTGTTTAGAAGTTAAAGTGATTTTCCCAATAAGATTACCTTAGTCAAGAATATTTCCTTTCATGATGAAGAGAATAATTATACTAATATTATTTGGTTATGCTTAGGATCTGATTTAGAATTAGGTATTCTTACCTGAACAAAGTCCATTTTATGAAGTAATACTGGTAAATGTCACTTCTGAAATTCCTTTTTTTTTTTTTTTGTGGTTCCACTGAAGACCATGCTGAGCAACTTAAACATATTCTGCCACAGATAACTTGTTATCATTCATATATAACTTGTTAGCTCTTTAAAACAGTTTAAGAATGAAAAGCACTAGATGAATGATGATGATAACTCAATTTTAAGGTCAATACTTTTCTTAAAAAATTGATGAGTTGCATATAAAAAGGAACTGCTACAGGAAGTGGTTCATTGCTTTTCCTGTAATGATCTATCTCAGCCCGAAGTGTAGATCCTCTCAATGTGATTATCACAGATGCAGTATTAAATTACAATGCAGAGCACAATTTACCTCCAGAGAAGAATATGAATAATAACAAAAATAAATATCTGAGTAGGTTCTCCATCAAAGAAAATAAAATTCTGTGTAAATCTGTTTCCATGAATAAATGATGTCTAATAAGTTCATAATTACCTTATTGTGAAAAATATTGAATTAATGGAGTAAATGATTTTGTGCATAACTTTTGATAAATCACAAAATAGCAGCATGTTATCAGTTTACTTGAATGCAACCCAAACAAAATCTGCTTTCTATACATAGTCTTATGTCTACAATGTTGTGCCTAATGCCAATCAAAACTCAAATTTAGTGACATTGCTTACTCAGATACTCATTTCTTGGAAAAGAAAGAAATGCCATATGCATTTAGGCTTTTTTTTTTCTTGTAGGACCTTCTGCTGAAAGGTTTTTCTCTGAGTAGGATTCTAATTGAGAAACAGACTCTGACATAAGACATGTCCTTTTCTTAACGGGCCAAGAAACTCTGTTGTTTACCACATTGAAAGAGTAAAAGTTGTTCCACTGAGATGACAGAATTTTACCTTACCAATACAAATGTATGGAATTTTTCATACTTCTCTGTTAGTTGCAGATGCATAAATTGCTCATTGCAGACAGAACAGGTAGCTTACCGTCCCTAATAAATGTGTATTCTCATATCCTCAGGGAAATGTAAATGTAGTTTCAACCCATTCTTGTGCAGACGAGCCACCTCATTAGCTGGTCACAATTCCACTGCGTCTCCATGCTTGTATCTCATTCCTTTTTTCATTCTTTTTTTCCAGAACAGTAGTGTTCACATACATGGAGAACTTTTCACAACATAGACTAGAAATCTTCTTTCTCCATCCAGTCTGTTTTCCAATCCTACTGACTCATAAAGTCCTCACAGCTTGCATCTCCAAAGAGGGTCATTCCTGATGAGTGGAACCTAATTATGAGGTAAGAATTAACAAGTTAAGTAAGTATGAGGCTGTAGAACGCAAAAGGTCTGGAATACAAAATTCCAGGCTATAAGGAGACAGGCTGGAGTGTGCCCATGTTGATACTGCACCATGACTTTGAGAATGTATTTGTTTGGTGTAAAAAAAAAAATCACCCAAAAGTGTTTGAAATATTATCCAAAGAGGTAAAGGTGCCTGAAAGAGGTATTTTAAAGAGGCAGAATGACCAGAAGTTGGAAGAAGACAAGGAAGAGAAGGAAACATTTGCAAGAAGAAAGTGACATGCAAACAGGCAGCTAATGAAAAAAGGAATGAGGAAAAGTTACCTTTGCCATCCTTCAGTACAGATATCTATACATACAGACATGAAAACACATATCTGTATCTTCTATAGTACTTTCATATTTTCCTTTCAAGACATGGGCTTTTCATTAATTTTATTGAAAATTAATGAGTGTACTCAGTAAAGGGCACGGTATGTGGACACACATGCAAAGAACCTCTGCAACCCAGTGCCAACAGAAAAAATGACTATTATTAGAAAATGATTATTATTAGAAAAAATTAATTAGTCACTGCCAATGGGGACATGACACCTGAAGTCTAAATAAAGAAGAGCTTTTGGCTGTGATAGCATCCCTGTGTGCCTGCAGTTCTTGAATCCAGTGAAGACATCCCACCACACTGGGAAATTCACTCAGGGCAAGCAAAATTTATTTACTTTTTCCTCAATAAATGCTCTTCACAGTCCTCAAATTTCCCCTTTATTTTAATTTCTGATATTTCATGGAATTATTTTCTTTCAATTACACTCTTATCTTCCCATTTTTCCCCTTCTAGGTTCTTCTACATTTTCATTCTCTCATTTTTCTTGTGTTCCTCTTCTTGCCCATGTTTGTTTTTCAGCTTACTGTTCGTCATGCACTGAACTGATGCCAGAGGCACAAAACACAAAAGAGAATGGAAATGCACTTCAGAAAAAAGACATCTGTCATCCCCAGGTCCTTTATGACAACCAGCAGTAGGGTCATGTTTAACACAAATGTCTGAGAAAACTTCGAACAAAGCTGAGGAGTCATAGTTTGGCCACCACTTCTTACACTCTATCAATACATCTGCATTTTTATGTTGCACCTGGCAAATTGGGAAGTAATAGCAGAAATGGTTAAATGTTGTTTAATATGATTTAATTCTAGCTGGAGTCATGTAGAGCTGTCTGCTGTGTGAGTAATTGGACATGATACAGTAGGATAGTAAGACAGTCAATTGGCCTTGGAAAAAAGGCATCTTATTTGATGGCATTCAAAGAATGGTCAAATTACAGTTATTAAACCTTGATCTTGACACAAAAATAGTTTTAATCCTGTGCAACAATCAGGATAATTAAGCAAGGAGCCTGCAAAGACTGATGATAGAAGAAAGGATGATGATTTGTTCCCACTGATACACTGATTTAAAACTTGATGAATCTGAGCTGGGGTTTGAATCATTCACAGAAGTGGCTGCCAGGGCTAAAATTTGGATAAGGTCATGAATGTAGAGAGTGTTACTACTTGGCATTTCCACAAATCATCCCTCTCAAAGCTTCATTCTCTGGCTGACTCTCATGCAATAAAGCTGCAATGCCTTGTGTTTGTTTGCTCAATAACTTACAGTTTCACGTTCATAACTCTAGGGGTTTTCTCTTTCTTCTGGCTCTGCCTTGCTGAGAAGAGCTGGAAATCTCTCTCTAATAACACCTGGGAAAAGTAATTGAAAATATGCCCTTAAAAAAAGAATCAAGTTGTTATTTATTCTGCAAGACAAAGCCAAGGCACTCATCCCAGATATTCTTGACAGTGAGAATGATAGAGGAAGGATGATATTTTATTGGGCAGTCTCTTGCTTGTGCTCTGGCTCTCACCCGAACACAATGACTACAATCAAGAAGGGGAAATTGCATGTGTCAGTGTCCTAAGAAGAAAAAGCAAACGGGGTTTATAATAGCAATGTTTTGAAATTCAGTTATTACATGGAGGTTATATGCAACTCTTCAAGCCCAGAGGGACTGGTTGGGGGGGGGGGGGGGGGGGGGGGGAAGTGTGACTATTTATTTATTGATACAGTAGTTCCTGAAATGCCCAGCTGTGTGAACAAGAAATGCATTTCTTACAGGGTGGTAGAAAGCAAATGGACTCAATAAATGTACTAGTCTGAAGCACTTAGACATTTTTGTCACTTATGAAGTAGAAAAAGTATTGGTCTTTAGTCTTGTTCAGACAATGGTGGATTAAAAATTAATCACAATGGTAAAATCTGAGGAATAACGAATAAACAAAGATCATGATCTGACATGGCATTCAAGACAGAGAACAGGTAATTATTTGGCCTATGTAAGGAAGCAAACTTCCCTTCAAAGATCTCATCTGCTGAAAGAAATGATAATGCACAGCAGGACTGATATTATAAAACTAAGATTTTAATTTGATAACCCTAGATTAAATATGAAGTATGTTGAACTGTCATGTGTTATTGTATCTGCCTGAAACCTTATTTCTATTGTTCTGAAAGTAATGGTGAAAATGGAAGGGTCCCCTAGCTGCTCTCAGACTTTATCGACAGGTCGTAGCTGTAAAATTTTTCCCATACTACGATGTATGAGTTATTTTCTGTGGGACTTCAAAAATAATCATTTGTCATAATGGCAGTTATATAACCCTATATAACCTGGATAAAGGCTCCCAGTGTTGGACAGAGAAGGCCCAATTTTTTTGGATTTGACTTAGTAAAAAAATCTAGTATTTCTAGTTTATTTTTACTTGTGATGGGAATATTTGTTTGGACAATTTGGGAGATAAGTAAAATGCAGGGCTTAGTACTCTCAGCCTGTTTTATTATGTATGTAAAATCATTTGGTAACAAAACATCAAATGCTAAAGGTAATACTAAATTGGTCCTTTTTTGTTAGGCCTTTAGAAGTGGAATAAGGACAAATTTTAGAAGGAGATTGGAAATGTAATGGCAGGAAATTGCTACAGTGGAATCTAAGCTTTTAAAGTAGCCTGGTTCAGCTTGTAAATTACACCAAATTATATAGCTTCTCCTTTATGAGACTTTGGGTTTTTTTGGTTTTACCAAGAGTACCCAGAACATATAAACAGCTTTCTTCCTTAATGCTAGTATATTCCTTCTTTTTTCTTCTCTTTTTTTTTTTTTTTTTTGACCATTGCTTTCCTTCACTTATACTTTCCCCCTGCATCTCCTTATTTACTTTCTCTCATTTTGAGAACCACCTGGGTAATTTCTCATCAATCAGTGTTCTAATTTCTCAGATTCTGTTCTTCGCCTTGCATAAACCTGGTCTTCATTTGAAAAAAACTTTTTGATATAGACATATTGGTAATCCCAAAAGAAATCAAACTGCATAGCAAAATGTAATGTTGCTTCTATAATTGTTTCTAACACAAAATCTTCCAGAGTGAAGAACCTCTGTGATATTAACAAGGAACTTGATTTGAATAATTTTAAGAAAAAAAAACATGCATAGTTTCCCTTGTCCTGTGGAAGTCAGTACCTCTGTGAGAAAGTTGAAAAAAAAAGAAATGAGGAAGAGTCAGGAAAATACAAACCAACCAAACATATAATGAATGTGGAAAACCACCAAAGATGTCTCTTATGAAACTGGAAATCAGAAGCCCCTAAAGAGAAATGATCCAAATGGAAGAAGGTAATTGAGTTAGCATTTGAGGCTTAGTTCCTTGTGGACAAATAGACAGGAATCTCTGCAGAAATGAATGTCTAAAGTTAAGCTCACTGAAGCAGAAATACAGTCCTTAGTAAGAAAAGTTTTCTGTGCAGGGAACCACGGCCTATTGTTAACACTTAGTAAGGGGACATCTGGCTACATAGATTTCACAGACTAGTGTGAAATAATGAAGGAAGCAATCTTAATGAGATCAAACTCAAAAGGTGTTAAAGAAAAAATACCATGGACAAAATGTGTTTCCAAAACAGAAGTGTACAGAAGACATCTGAAGAACTGATGAGATTTCTTGCTAATGCCAATAATGACAAACATGTAGTGGTATGAGCAAACAAGCACAGAAGACAGAAGGGAGCGAGAGGTTCAGTGTAACATGCTATGCATATTATTCCAAGAAAAAATACAGCAAAGGCAGTGACATGACAGGCTTGTAGTGAGTATCAGTTTCATCTTACTGCCCAAGTGCAAAACTAGGGAAGATGGTCACGATACGTCACAGCACAAACCTCCTGGCATGAATGTGTTGCACACATCAGCAGAATAGCACAAGGCGTGCAGTGGGATGTGACTGTAGGATACAATGTAGAAGAGGAGCTCAGCAGCAGTCATGTTATGTCCTTCTTGGCTGCAAGGCAGATTAAGAAAAGTGGAACGATGAAGCGATGTGTTACCATCTTAAAAAAGGTCTAAAGGAAAAACTCAGAATTTTCAAAACATCAAAGTAATTGCATCCCTGAAACTGAATTAAGAAAAAAGGCAGATCACAACACACCACTGCTAACATTTGTATTCATATGACTTGGCACATTCATTGAATATTCAATCCACATAGAGCATTAATAGAATGTTCAAGGAAAATGTCAATGACTAGATATCTATATAATAAGCACCTAACAAAAACAACCCTGAAATGAAATCAGTAAACTAAAACCAGATCTGTTCATGGAGTCTACGCAGGATATCCATAAACATAAGTAAATGAAAATAAACAAAGTAATGCTTTGGCAAGGCTTTAGGTTGTATGGGATATCTATCAGAACAATGACAGGTCAAACTTTCTACTCCTCTGGTGCCAGTGTTGCCTGTAATATATGAATTGCCACAAATAGCTAAGGCCAAAAAGGACAAGGGATTCTGGCACTAAATGGGTATTTATTACTAGGAAAATGGGAGAACATAGCAGGTAAGCTTAATGACTGCAGAAGATAAGTAAGTATTAGATAGGGCAGAACTTTGAAACAAAATAATAATAAAAAAAAACTTGACAGCCCTCCTTTGTTACGTGGCAACATCACTCCTAAATGAACAAGTTAATCAGACCCAAAGTGTAAAGATAAGTCAGGAAGAAGAAAGGAGCAAGGTAACCACTTCCACCACTCTAAAGATGGCACTTCAAAAGAGTATTCAGCGTACAGTACTCAACTGCACAAAAGATATTCCAGAAGAATGACATGCTAGAAGGTCTGATGGAAGTCAAAGTAACTTTTATGACATTTTAGTACATTGCAGCACAAGAAAAGTGCACAATAAAAACTTAATCACAGTGTTTACAAATGCAGGAAATGTCACCTAAAACTGAATCACAACAAAATGCAAATCAGAGTAGCGCATATGAATTACTTTGATCATTCCTTAGAAAAAGGAAGCATTAGATCTCATCCAAAATAATGAAAACAATAAAGCATTTAATAGTCCTCACACCATCCAAAAGAGCTAGAAGTCTTATTTGAGATGATGACCAGTTAAAATCCACACTGAGGCTAATGAAGTTCAAAGAGCATCTCTGAGAAATGGAAAGGCAGGTGCTGAAAGAGTGAAGGGAAAGCAAGAAATAAGTTGTTTCAGTATAATGATCTGCATCAAGTCTGAAGGACAGCTTGCTTCTGAAACAAAATCCCAATATAAAATTCAGTGAAAACAGAATATAATAACAACCAAAGTACTGATAGACACTTCCTATGCATCTATAAGACAAACATAACTGCAGGAAGAGTTCAAGAGATGTCAACGCAGCAGCACAGAACACATTTTGCTATTATTAGTAAGCATCGTAAACTACTAGTAATAAGCGTTTGTATAGGTCCAGCTGCATACAAACAGCAGAAAAGGTTACAGTTTTATTAACAAAATCTCAGCATTTGGAACACAAAGCCCTCAGATTTTAATTGTAAAACCTCAGAAGTGTAACTTCAAACTGAATGACAGGAGTGAAAGATAAACCTTGACTGCAGATCTTCACTTGCACACTTTTGCAGAAGGAGTTGATAAAAAAGAGGTGGAGCAAATATGTATAAAATGCTATAGTGTTTATCAGTGTCTGCCAATAGGTCAGGACACAGGTTAAGAGAAAAAGGAGTGACAAAACAACAAAGTTCTGCCTTTCAAAGGCAAAAATAAGGTCAGGATACCTTGCCCCCAAGACAAGGTCTCAGAGATTTTCGAAATGGAAAAAGCAGATTTGCCTAAAGAGCATGACTGTGTCTGAATTTTAACAACATTTTCAGTGGAATCAGTCTGAAAAGCATTTGTGAATGTATGGTACAATGCTAAAAGTGGTCAAGAGAGATATTTTCTTAACTTAATATGGACACGCAAGTGGAAATGTTGCATTTGTGCAAACTAGCCGGGGCAGGATTGTGAAGAACCTGTGGCAGTCAGTGCTGCACTTCAGAGAGTTCTGACAAGAACTGGCAGATGCTCTACTTGAGCATGGAGGAAACTGCTATTTACTGATAGCTTGTTACAGTCATGCTTTTAAATACCTGAACAAAGCAGTATGTTTGTCAGCGCTGCAGAGAGTCAAATTATGACAATTTCCACAGACATGATATTTGCATTTTCAATCATGGACTACACCGTGCTTTGGCGTACATTTTGAAAAATTTGGGAGTGACTGAATTTGCACGTCTGCCATCTGCAGTCTGTGCTATTAACTGTGCTACCAATGGCCTAGTTGAATATTATATTCAATAGTTAAGCGTTAACCTCTGTTTGCTAAACTCCTTAAGCACAATCAGAGACTTATCTTCACTGCTGTGAGTGAGAGGGGTCTAATCAGTGATTTTCTTTTGCAAGTCTTTTAAGAACGAAGAGCTGTAAATCATGACATAGTACAAAGGAGCTGGGTGATTGATAGAATGAGAAAAAACCCATCAGACTCACGTTTTTCAGAAGAGAGGCTGTTGTAACAGTTTTAGCAAAGGGCTGGAAGGAATGTCCTATGAGGAGTAGCTAAGGACTTTGGGTTTGTCTAGTTTGGAGAAAAGGAGGCTGAGGGGCGACCTCATTGCTCTCTACAGCTTCCTGAGGAGGGGAAGTGGAGAGGGAGGTGCTGATCTCTTCTCCCTGGTATCCAGTGACAGGGCACATGGGAATGGCTCAAAGCTGCACCAGGGGAGGTTTAGACTGGACATTAGGAAGCATTTCTTTACCGAGAAAATGGTCAAACACTGGAACAGGCTTCCTAGAGAGGTGCCCCAAGCCTGTCAGTGTTTAAAAGGCATTTGGTCTATGCCATTAATAACATGCTTTAACTTGGTCAGCCCTGAATTGGTCAGACAGTTGGACTAGATGATCGTTCTAGGTCCCTTCCAACTGAAATAGTCTATTCTATTCTAAAGCGTGAGTGATCAGTGGCAACCTTGTGCTGTAATAATACTGGTAGAGCATGACAGATCTTACGGAAACTATTAGACACTGGTCTTTTCTAACACTTCTTATGCTCTGGACAGCACTCTTACTCATGCAGCTATGTGTAGTTCATGGAAGTAGAACCTGTGATCTAAAATATGATGCAAAGAGGGGGCAGACCCCATAAAGACTACAGCTTTGCTGCCAGCAGCATAAGTAGAATTATCACAGATGCTGGTATGTCACCTACAAGGGCAAATAACAATATTCATTTCAGCTACAACAGAATTTTAGCTGAAGAGGAAGACAGAATATGATATGCACTGATGCAGTTATTAACTAGAGCATTACTAATGTCATCTCCAAAACTCTTGTACTTACGGAGAACATGCCTTATACACAGCTGGATAACAACCTCCATCATTCCTTTACGAGAAGCACAGGAAGCCCGTCCACTTTTAGCTCCCAGTGGGAGCATCCTAAGCTAAGTTTCTAAGAATATATATTTGGTAATTTATAAATGTCCTATGTCATTTCCTTGGCCTTGTGGGCAGTCCAAGCAGGTATAGGTAGGCAGGCCACCAAAGCATAAGGCAAAGGCCTGGATGTCATCTCCTTGGTCATCAACTTCAACCCTTACTACTGGAGCAACTACGGCATGTAATCCCACTGACAAATTTATGCAGCTTCATTGTGAATGTAGTTTAGATTTCTTTTCCTTGCATTCTTGAAATACAGTATTTCTCTTACACAGGAAAGTACTGGTGGTGAGTTCAGCTCTGGCCTGCTGCAGAAGTGTCACTGCTGCTCCAAATCACAGAGCCACGGATGGCAGTGTCAAGACTATGGCAGTGAAGAGTAATTACCATCACCTGCTTGGTAAGAGGTGCCCTACTTTAAAACTTCCTCAGGCTCAGTCCAAGGCATAATTCCAGCAGTGGCAGAAGAAACAGTGACAAGTTAGAACATGTTTTAGAAGTACAGAAAAATATAGCTGTTTTGTGGTTGAATTTAGTGTATATATCAGCATAGCCCAGCTGTTCTTCCTTGTTTTCATTCTCTGATTTGTACTATGAAATTTTAGTTGCTCCCTGTACCAAACAGGCAGAGAACTGGTTTGTACCGTAAAAGAACCAATGAGACTACTTAATATTTTTTTTCTACCTGACAGCTAAGCTATCTTTAAAAAAAGTCCAGAAAGACTGAGGAAAATGTAGCAAAAGGTGATGGCAGTTCTTTAATTTGGTTTTCTATTATTTTGAATCTATTCGGTATTCTTTGTAATACTGCCACTCATAATGACTGTATTTGGAATTAACATAGGTTTCATGTGTAATTCAATGGGTATTCAGCGTAACTTAGCAACGGCTAAAGCATTTTTTTTTTTCTGGAAACTAGAGCATGGCTGTTGATGATTTCAGTTGGTGGACTGGGAGGCACACATTAGTCTGAATTTCTGATTTTCCCAATTAAAGGTGTAAGATGCTATTTATTTATAATGCGAATTTGTGTAGATTATCAGAAGTTAAATAAAAAAAAAGTAACTCTAACATCAAACCTCTGCAAGCTTTTAGAACTGTCCGTATGACAGCATGTGAATAATTTTTGAACCATAAAGGTTGAGTTCATAGGCAATTAGAGCTACTGCAATGGAAAAACTCTTTAAAATATACAGTGTTCACACCTCTCTGCATTTCAAGGTTTTTGTATGTGTGTGGATGTATTTTGTATAGCAAATGGAGTAGAGGAGGCTTTTATTCTATAAATACATTTCTCACAGGGCTCATGCTGTGTGTGGCAATATGTTCTCACTAAATATGTAGTCAGAAGAAGCCTTACTGTATTAACCCAGTTTAAGTACTGAATTAGTCCAAGTAAATATATAAAAATTCTTTCCCTCAAAAAGTAAAAATTTGCATTGCAGAATCAATGTGCAGTAGAATACTCAGTTTGTATGTTCAAAGGAGTTTATGAAGGTTCATTAAAGGCTACAGATTAGCAGGATGAGCTGTTTATAGGTCATTGATTTGCCATATTTAAAAGGCAGTATTCAGGTTTACTGAAGAAGATTTTTTTTGTTTTTATTAGTGTGAGAACAGATTTCATAGGAGAAAAAAAAAGCTGTTTACCTATTAAAAACAAGAAAAGTCTGAACAACTTTTTTCTTCTGTATTGTTGAACCGATGTGATTGCATGATTTTGTGTTAAATTACTTTTTTTAGAATTTTAAAGAAATTTTAAACTTTGTTAGTTGAACATTGTCTTATGAGTGCACAATAGTGGGCAGAGAAGCTGTCAATTTGTTGGTTTAGTGTTTTATACTTACTATTCTAAATGCATCCCAAAAGTTGGGATTGTGTTTTCAGGGGCCTTTAAGCCCCTGAATGCGTATTCTGGCTGACATTTAGGTTGGCTGATGTTTCTTGTCCCTCTACATCTCTCTAAATTTTCAGTGCCCATAAAACAACTCAGCACTAGAAAAAGTAAAACAAGAGAAACAAACTGCTAAATTTTTCTACACTGTCTCAGCCAATTGGGAATGAACTTCAGAAGTACAAATGGAGCAACATCACCTCAGAACATGTCAGACTTGTTGAGCTTGGCAACTTAATTGTCACAGGAAGAGGAGCAACAAGATAAATGGATATTCTCAAATATGTGGAAAGTCAGGAGTAGCCATATTTTTATGACCTTAAAGGAATAATCAGTCTTTGGGTCTTTTGAGATCTGAGCATATAGCTAAGGTGAAGTATGAAAACACACATGCCGGTCCAACACCGGCAGTGTGAGAAATCCAAGTACCAATTTGTTTTCTATTTAATTTGGTGTACAGAGTTTGTGCAATGATGTCTCAATAAAGGCATCACTGATAATTTTGCTACTGAAGTAATTTAGAAAGCATATTCGATATTTTTCCTGTTGAGCAAACATAGAGAGACAATCTCATAAGCATCCTATCTTGGGCTGCAATTCATGAGGTGTCAAAATGATCTAGAGAATTTTTGTTTCATTTTTCTAAATAATTTAATTAGCATTCAAGACAAGAAAGAAAAAATGTTTGTACAGAGAGAGAAATCATATTGCTTTCTATGTGCTGCTGGTAAAAGTTGCCTCAATATAGGCTGCAATTTGATGAATGATTGATGAATTTTTCATAGACTTGAGATGAGATATTGCAGTTGATGTTCAAGCATCATCATTTGAACTGGAAATAAGAGTCACTATCGAAAGGACTGAGTATGAGTTATATCTGTGGAGTAACACACAAACTCTAATAAGCACTAGGGAAAAAGGAGGTGGGTGGAAAGGAAAAGTGACAGGACAAGAGACAGGACTACTGTTACTTAGTTTGTACTTTTAGGGCGAAATTCCCTCCAGGAGGACTAAAGTAGCACTTCTGCTGTGAGGAGACAATAGCTGAGAACTGCTGAACATCTCCAAGCAAACCTCACAGTATGAAATGGACATGACGTTGCTGAGACAACCAACAACTCTGCAAATTAAGTTGATGGATTAGGTAATAAAAATATCACACAACATGGATGAGAGACATAGACCTGTATTACATAGCCCAGTAAACAACCATTCATTTTTGGTGCTTTATTGAACTATGCTGAATTCAGATCTGCTGGACAAAAAAGTGAAAGTCTCCAAAGATCATTATCTTTTTTCATATCCACATAGGCCTCTGCATCTCATTCACTTTTAACGCATTTCCTACCCAGCTTTTTCAAAACAGCCTTTTTGACATATGTAAGTCTGTGATGTCCTTTTACAAAAACTCTTCATACTTTTGAATCTAAAAATCAATCAGAAGAAACAGGCAATTTTATTGTGTGACAGAGCAAAAGCTTATATATAAGGGCAAAGCACTTCCATCGTTCTGCAGATAGTGAGTGCAGGCTGATGAGTCCTTTGTATCACCAGATCCTAGTAAAATGGCCTTTTTTCATGAACAAATGAACAAATCTCATGAACAAATGCCATTTAAGCAAACTGGTATGATCAGAAACACTGTCAAAAATGCATCTAGCTGTCTTAAATGCATTGACTGTAATTGCTGAAACAACACATTATAATCTCGTCTTCCAAACTTTTATTTAGAGATCTGCGATTTATAAAAAAACATTCCATATGAATTCTTGTTTTCCCTTTCTCCAGTTTTCTCTTATTCTATGTAAATAATCGATTTCTATATACATCTTGTACCTTCACCAAATTCTCTAGACTATGGAATCAAAAGACAAAAGACCTTTTGTCTTTTATGAATTTATCTGGGCATTTGCATTCCTGGATGCTCAAAGAGGTATTGGTTTGTCTATTTTGCTGAATATTACATTCCATATGCTTTATAATATCTGTATTTGACTCACCTAACCTCTATCAAGGCAAATAATGTTTTGTTTAACATGTATTATCCAGTATATTCCTTTTGAGTGTGCTGCAAGACAGGTGGCTCTTCTTTTTTTAAAAAAATAATTTGCATAGTCATTTAGAAATAATTTTCTGAGTTTAAGAACCTTCCTGTGTAGTACTTTTCTCACATCTGTCTTCTTTAAGTGATTTGTATTCTTTACTTTCAAATGAAAAATCTGGAAGTTAATGAATATCAGCTCATCCTTTGCTCTTGTTAAACAGTTCAAAATATTCCCTTAGAAATTATTCTACTTCCATTAGTAGAAAGTTTGAATCCTCAGGAGAGAAAGGATTACTGTTGAGTTTGAAAATTGCTGCTCTCTGACTTCATGTAGTGACACTAGACTTGAAGACAAAGGCTCAAGAAAAATAATAAAATAGTCAAACTGAACCCAAAGGAAAAAAGAAAGGATTGAGCCAAGTAATGTGAGCAGGATAAAGCCTGTGAACTCACTAGATGCTAGATGTGAGGAGTAGCTACTGGTGCAGAGGTTATATTTTACGCTTCAGCAATTTCCTTCTGTATATTAGCACACAAATGCCCTGTTAAAAGAGAGGCTTTGTCGGTCTTTCTGACTTTGTGATCCTGCTCAAGTCCCTAGTCTCCTAATCTTTTGAAAGAGTCATCCTTCACTTTGCTTAGGGGATCTCAGTGTTTTCTAGTAAGCTTCATTCTTTAATATCTACTTCTGACCAGTGCACTTGTATGTTTTGTCTGAGTGGTACAAATCTATGAATATTGTCTTTTGTGGATAGAGAAAAAAATGTGTGATTGCCACTGATGTGACAGTGTCTGAGCAGGAAATTTTCAAATTTTATAAAGCTGCAGTGCTACAGTGGCTCTGAAAAGTGACAACATCACTAGCAGAGTGCACTGTATAAGCAGATTTCCCTGGACCATATTCATACTTGATGTCTCTACTACCAAGAGTTTTCAGTTAAAAGGCGTGTTATTGTAGAGAGAAATCCAGGAAACAGCTCATATTCAGCTGTAGACATCATGACCTCTGAGGCGCTGTTCATTTGGTAAATTTTCCCATGGAATAAGTACCAAAGGTAAAAGAAATCATTACTATAATTCTGTAATGCAGTGTAGGGTCAAACATTACATTACTGAACTCTTCCTCACAGCGGTCTCTCCTGAGGTCTAATAGAAGAATGTTTTAGTTCTGAAGAAAAATGTGAATATTTTCTTAATTCAAACTAGTCAGCAGAAATGTGGGAATTCCTACAGTGTTCCCACAATTAGTTAATTTAAAAAAATGAATTAAACTGAGTATATTTGGTGACAAATGCAACAAGGAATGTTCTTGGATACAGCAATGTAGCATGAAAAAGAAAGAAAGCAGAAAGACTAATAAATTTAAAAGAACCATGCAAGTGTTAGTAATATTTTCAGGAATGTCTGGATTATGATAAATCTTCTCAAGATCTAGCAATGTAAGGACATTCTTAATAGAGACACAGTCTTGTCATTAAAACTATGGCTCCAGCACTTTAATGAATTCCAAAATTATAGTTTTACATAGGATCAGTTGTTGCTTTGTAAAGAACAAGCCTGGACTAGGTTCATAGCTGAAAAAATTGTTCCAGTTCCAGCCTCAGCATTATGCGTATCAGTTCTGGATCCCAGCGAGCACATCAAACCCCATCAACCCATTCCAATCATCTTCAAATCTGCTTCCTCAAAGCTTCTGCAGATCTTTCCACCAGGCCTTTTGAAGCAAATACTGCAGGTGTTTCTTCTTCACACTCCCTGGCACAGGAACAGGAGAACAAACTGGAGAATAAGAAGAAGAGCAGGAAAGAGGTGCTACTGTTTTGTTTGCAGAATGCAGAAATGAAACAAAATTGCTCCAACAATTTTCTGGGACAGACAATTAATCAAATTGTCCCTCCAGCCAGGACTAAAACATGGTGTGACATTTGGAGTATCTATTGATAGGTACCTGTTGGTTTACAACTGATCCTAAAATAATTCCAGGGTTACAGAGAACCAAGGAATCTTCTGACATATTCATAACTGCAAACCAACAATTTTCCAGAAAAAAACTTGTGCATATTTTAAAATTTATTTTCAATCTGAATCCAGAGATTGATTGAAGAAAACGTGCATTCAGGTTATTTGAAACATAACTATGGAAGTGAACCAGAAATTAATGAAGCTATGACAGGGTCTGGGAAATTTTCATTCAGCCTTAACATTTGCCATTTTTGTGAAGATATATCCCCTGTCTTCCTTTCCCTCCAAACTCAGAATAAGGGTTCCTCAGTGCTAAAGGGGATTTTTTTTCCTTTTTAACACCTTTTGTTCATAATTTCTGACATAGGAGAACCATAGGCAACAATGTCACAATCACTGTAGATGCAGATTCAATATTCTTGTTTCAGTAACATTCCTAGTTTCACTGGCATGTACTTTTATGAAAGAGTTTCACATGGTACTTTCCCTGTTTCCCACAGCCCTTAATTCTTCATCTCTTATTCAGATGAATATACTGTCTTTTTTCAGTCAAAATAATACTATAAAAATTCTTCAGTATTTCTTTTTTTTTAATTATTATTAAATGTCTTCTCATTGAGCCTTCCCTATTAATTTTCTGTTCTTCCAGACTTCTGAATGTATAACCTAGTGAAAATTTTCTTTGGGCAAATCTGTCCTTGCTGGTTTTTATTTGAAAACAGACACAAGAAATAGAAATCACATCCTGCCCTATTCTCAGTATGATAAACTGCACTGTTTCAGCATGGTATGTTAGCTCGTTCTATTAAAATGAGGAGGGAGAGATGGTTTCAGGAAGCATGAAAAAAAATGGCTTAAAAGATGGAGAAACTCTCAAGACCAAAGAGTATTACTGTGAAAGCCCGTTGGCATTTGGAATAGAAATGTAAGTATTTTTTCTGTCTTCCCCCCCCCCCCAAGATGCAAATGAATCTATTCAGTTAGAAAATAATAATTGTTTACTTAAAAACCCTAACTTGAATCATTTCCAACTATCTCCTCAGCTATTAAATTTTTTTAGATCTTTTTCTCTTTCATGAGATATAAAAAGGGTTGTTTTTCAGAAGTTTTTTTTTTTTTTTTGAGAATCGGGGGGTGGGAGGTGAGTGGGAGGAATTGTTTTACTTCTGAGTCTTCTGATGGGGAAAAATTGCTGAAAGATTAGGCTTTTAAGAATATATTTACAATTTTTCCCTCATTTCATAACAAAGACCATTGACAAGCTTCTCTTGGAGATGTTTAATTGTAGTTTACTTGATAATGACTATACTTCGCTAATTCTAAACTCATTTTAAAATTTTGCTGTTTAGGTTTAGCAAGAAAGACGACCAGTTCTGTTCAGGTTCCAAAGTTAATAAACCAATGTTATCTTCCAGACATGAATAGCACTTTTCAGAGTTCCTTTAAGAATATCAAAGAAGTCATAGTAACTATAAACAACCTATAAAATCTGTTATTTGCTAAGCCATTTACTGAATTATCTATTACTCTTGGCCAGTTATAAACTCTGTTTTTACAGCTGCTTAATATGAAGTGTGACCACAAGTGAAATCTTGAATTCTGTTCCGTAGAGTATTTTACCTGTTGTCTAGCTATTCATCACAAAATAAGAAAGAACATATTATATCTCTCTGAATCCACCTCATACTTTACACTCCTTCTCCTAGGCTTATATGCAATTTAAGCCTTGCATATGTTGATGAATTACATTATATGTAAATCTTTTGCCTCTGCCTTTCAGATGAATTTCACATCTGAGAAACTGGTGCTAAATGGCAGCATTGAGGCATAACACGTCTAGGGTAGCTTGACTTCAGGCACTGGATAGTGACTAACAAACTGCCAGCTGATTGCTTTTTGGACCAATATTGTCTCCCTGCAAACTATGTGTTGGAGAAATTTCTCTTGATTCTTTGCTTGTGCAACATAAATTTCTTGCTAAGCAAGATTCAGCAGTTCCATTACCAATGATGCTTGCATGATTCCTTAGGTGGATCATATTGCATCTTGTTTTGCTCATCTTGTTTTAAACATACAGTAAAGATAAAAAAGAGTAAATATAGCTCATGTTTCAGACTTCTTCAAGAAATCTAGTGATTTAATTATCTACTAGCAGCCTCCATGGACATTTCTCTTAGTAGCAGTACCAGCTTAATCAGTTTTGCCTTCTCTCTTCAACCTGTGAGTCTCCTGTCCTTGTGTTTGTCCCTCAGTTGTGCTTGGACAAATGTTGTGGGGTTTGGTAGAGAAATACATCAGAGAACAGACTGTAAAGTACCCCCCCCCCCCCCCCCCAAGGAAAAAAAAAAAAAAAAAGCAATAAGTAATGCCAGTGAGAGAAATATTTGTTTAACATTTATTTACCATGGTGCCTGAGGGAAACAAAATCCTCTCCCCCTCTTCTTTAAAAGCTATTTCCCACAGTATTTTTTAATTTAACTGTTGTCATGTTGAAAAGCCATCATCACTGAAAGCTGCAATACAGGCTTGACATGGAAGAACATCCCAAAGGCCAGTTGGAATATTCTGTCTAAATGACACACACTTAATCTTTGCCTTCACAACATTTATTTTCATGGTTGCTCTCTGTACCTTCCTTGCTTTCACATTCTGTTGTATTTCTATCTGGCATTCTGCTGGATGACATTTTAAAAGTCCAGCTAGTGAAAAACATGGTAGTCCACCAGCTGGAGAGAACACTTTCAGTATGCTGGCTTCATGTTTTTTCTCTTTGTCACATAATGGTGCTTAACCTTTAAAAATTTGGGATATGGTACGGGGATTTCTTCTTGCCTTTTTTGGTTAGTTCCTAACTGATACTAGGCAGAGGCCAGCTGTGAACTCCTGAATGAATAGCACAGTGATTTAGTAAAAAGAGTACAGGAAGGCTGAGGGCTCTTTGTCAGTTATATGACTTTATGCAGAAGGATATGATCTCCCCTATAGCTCTGTGCACTAATGACAATGCTAACACTAAGCACTCTCAGTAAGGCATCAGAGTCTCTTAATTTTTACCTCCGCTCCAGGGTAATTGTGACTGAAGCTACTGACATCCCCAGCATGCTGCAAAGCATGTCTTTTCAGTCAGGATTTTGGAAAAAGTGGGTAGAAGGAAAGAAGTGCTTTTGTGGAGGTTACAACACATTGGTGGATACAGTCACAGCCACTGTTGATGTTAAAGGTAGATGCAAAATGTAGCCGGGTAATAGACAGCCCTACCAGAGGGGATGCGATACTGGACCTGGTCAGTGACCTGATGGTCACCAATGCAAGTGAGCTAATCAGTGATGTCAAGATTGGAGGCAGCCTGGGCTGCAATGATCATGCACTGCTGGAGTTCGCAGTTCTGAGGGATATAGGTCAGGAGAAGAGTAAAGTCAGGTCCCTGAATTTTAGGAACGCAAACTTCCAGCTGTTCAAGGAGTTAGTTAATAGGATGTCCTGGGAAACTGCCCTCAGGGACAAGGGAGCAGAACAGAGATGGCAGATCTTTAAGGACGCTTTCCATAGAGTGCAAGAGCTCTAAATCCCCAGGTGTAAGAAATCAGGCAAGGAAGGTAAGAGACAGCATGGATGAGTCAAGACCTGCTGGTCAAACTAAAGGACAAGAAGGAAATGCACAGGCAGCGGAAGCAGGGACAGGTATCCTGGGAAGAGTATAGGGATGCTGCCCAGTTGTGTAGAGGTGGGGTCAGGAAGGCCAAGGCACGGCTGGAGCTGAACTTGGCAAGGGATGCAAAGAATAATAAGAAGGGCTTCTACAGGTATGTCAGCCAGAAAAGGAAGGTCAAAGAAAGTGTACACCCCTGATGAACATGACTGGCAAACTGGTAACAACAGATGAGGAGAAGGCTGATGTACTCAACAACTTTTTGCCTTGGTCTTCACTGGCAACCTCTCTTCCCACACCTCTCGAGTAGATGGACCACAGGGCAGGGACTGGGGGAACAAAGTCCCTCCCACCGTAAGAGAAGATCAGGTTCGTGACCGTCTGAGGAACCTGAATATACATAAGTCTGTGGGACCTGACGAGATGCATCCCAGAGTCCTGAGGGAATTGGCTGATGTAGTTGCCAAGACACTCTCCATGATATTTGAAAAGTCATGGCAGTCAGGTGAAGTCCCTGGTGACTGGAAAAAGGGAAACATTGCAGCCATTTTTCAAAAGGGTAGAAAGGAGGACCCTGGGAACTATCCACCTGTCAGCCTCACCTCTGTGCCTGGGAAGATCATGGAACAAAGCCTCCTGGAAGCTATGCTAAGGCACATGGAGGACAGGGAGGTGATTCGAGACAGCCAGCATGGCTTCACCAAGGGCAAATCCTGCCTGGCCAACCTAGTAGCCTTCTACGATGGAGTGACTACATCAGTGGGCAAGGGAAGAGCTACAGATGTCATCTATCTGGACCTCTGTAAGGCCTTTGACATGGTCCCCCATAACATCCTACTCTCTAAATTGGCAAGATATGGATTTGATGGGTGGACTGTTTGGTGGATGAGGAATTGGCTGGATGGTCACATCCAGAGGGTAGTGGTCAACAGCTCAATATCCAGATGCAGATCAGTAACAAGTGGTGTCTCTCAGAAGTCTGTACTGGGACCAGTATCGTTTAATATCTTCATCAATGACATAGACAGTGGGATTGAGTGCACCCTCAGCAAGTTTGAAGATGACACCAAGCTGAGTGGTGCGGTCGACACACCAGAGGGACGGGATGCCATCCAGAGGCACCTGGACAAGCTCGAGAAGTGGGCCTGTGTGAACCTTATGAGGTTTAACAAGGCCAAGTGCAAGGTCCTGCACCTGGGTTGGGGCAACCCCTGGTATCAATCCAGGCTGGGGGATGAAGGGATTGAGAGCAGCCCTGCCAAGAAGGACTTGGGGGTACTGGTGGATGAAAAATTGGACATGAGACAGCAATGTGCACTTGCAGCCCAGAAAGGCAACCATATCCTGGGCTGCATCAAAAGAAGCATGGCCAGCAGGTCGAGGGAGGTGATCCTGCCCCTCTGCTCCAGTCTCATGAGACCCCACCTGGAGTACTGCGTCCAGCTCTGGAGTCCTCAGCACAGGAAAGACACGGACCTGTTGGAGCAGGTCCAGAAGAGGGCCACGAATCAGAGGGCTGGAACACCTCTCCTGTGAAGACAGGCTGAGAGAGTTGGGGTTGTTCAGCCTGGAGAAGAGAAGGCTCTGGGGAGACCTTATTGAGGCCTCTCAATATATAAAGGGGGCTTACAAGAAAGATGGGGACAGACTTTTTAGTAGGGCCTGTTGCTATAGGACAAGGGGTAATGGTTTTAAACTAAAAGAGGGTAGATTTAGATTGGACATAAGGAAGAAATTTTTTATGCTGAGGGTGGTGAGACACTGGAACAGGTTGCCCAGAGAGGTTGTGGATGTTCCATCATTGGAAGTGTTCAAGGTCATGTTGGACGGGGCTCTGAGCAACCTGATCTATTTGAAGATGTCCTTGCTTATTGCAGGGGGGTGCCCTTTTGTAAAATTCCTCCTATATTCAGAAGTAATTACACATCTTTTGTATATAAACATAATTTCATCAAAGATCTTTATTTTCATCATACAATCCTTGTTAAGAAACTACTTCATTGTGTTAAAAGGCTAGCAAAAGATTAAATATCTTTTTTCATAATGATAAACTTTTCAGTGGGTTCATCCTGCAGTCATAATATTTATGAGTCAATTTACTTGGAAAAGCATGGACATAAGTAATGGCTAGATCCCTCTCCTCTCCCCTCTCCTCCCCTCTCCTCTCCCCTCTCCTCCCCTCTCCTCCCCTCTCCTCCCCTCTCCTCCCCTCTCCTCCCCTCTCCTCCCCTCTCCTCCCCTCTCCTCTCCTCTCCTCTCCTCTCCTCTCCTCTCCTCTCCTCTCCTCTCCTCTCCTCTCCTCTCCTCTCCTCTCCTCTCCTCTCCTCTCCTCTCCTCTCCTCTCCTCTCCTCTCCTCTCCTCTCCTCTCCTCTCCTCTCCTCTCCTCTTTTGAATAAAATGCATATATATATTTTCAGCTGTGCTAACAGCCTGTATTTTTCTTTGCTAACTCCAGCTTTCTGAAATAGCATCTCCAGAGATCTCTTTCCCAAGGCTGAAATCAGTCCAATTATTTGCTTGCCAATAGGATTTTTATTATTATTATTATTTTGTGACCCAAATGACTTTGAGACAAAAAATTGCTAATGCTTTTTCTATGTTCTCCTATCACTGGGAGAAAAGCCGAGCCCA
Source organism: Aptenodytes patagonicus (assembly GCF_965638725.1). Lineage (NCBI taxonomy): Eukaryota > Metazoa > Chordata > Aves > Sphenisciformes > Spheniscidae > Aptenodytes > Aptenodytes patagonicus. Next base: position 50,250,291 of record NC_134950.1, on the reverse strand, counting down.
GATGTCCTGTTTTATCCTTTCCTACATTGGATAGCACTACTCTCTGCTTGGTGAGGAGGTCTTTGCTAGTGAGCTGGAGGATCGCTTTTAGTTTATTGATACCTCTGAGATATAAAGAACCCATAATATATTTTGATGTCTACTCAGATTAACTTTGAGGTGTATCTTTGCAAGTGTACAGAGCAATATCTCTAACAATACAGAGGCACTGCCAGACTGCCACATTGTTATTATAGGGAGGAAAGTTTAAAGTTGTTTGAAATTTTTGATTCTGAAGGGTAGAAAAGTTATAGAGACGGCTTTATCACTGTTGTTTATCATCTTAATATATGCTACAACTTAAAAATGACTGAACTCCCAGCAAATCTTTTTCTTATTATTGTTTGTTAAATAAAATAATATAAATTGTGGAAAACAATCTCTTCCTTCAATGGCATGGGAATCATCTCTATTACTGGACAAGTATGCTTAAGGATATTGCTTCTGCATATTTAAACACAGAAAATAAATAATGAGGCCATTTATGAAGAGACATGTCATGCTAAAAGCATCAGACAGCACTTCAGTTTGTATGTAGAGCATAAGCATAGTCAATAATATCACCCATAGACACAAATTACACTATGTGACACCTGGACTCTTCAGATCTAGTACAACCAATTACTCTGAAGAAGTGTGCTGAGTCTTGCACACAGATTTCCAGTTTCAAGCTTTTGAAGACTGGAGATGAACACATAAATGTACAGTTAAATCTTTTATGTTTCTTTCCAGAGTGCCTGTTTTAGATTATCAAGTTGCTGAAGTAAACAAAGAAGTAATTTAAAACTACAGAAGCAGATTTCCAGCAGGTGCAACCCGGCCAAGTTCTGATTCATTTAGATGTAATTTTGTTTTGACTATCACTTGCATGAGGAGTAAATCCTTGAAGTCACTTATACCAACGTGGAATCAGAATAGGTCCAACAGGTCCCACAGCCTTTAGAAGAGGGAATTACTGCTGCAGACACACTCTCACAAGGTCCCAGTAGCTGCAGGAGTGACGTGCCCTGTTTGGGACAGCCTGTCAAAGCTGTGTATGTCTCACTCTCTGTCCCACTGTTTGCCTTCAATTCCTTGTTTCTAAACCACTATGTATCTCTACTCCTTTCATCATAGACTAGCATTGCTGATAAAATACATTCAGTTTTTGATTTTCTTAAAAAAGTACTTTCTACTCATGACCTTTAGTGGAGAATCACAAGTCTTACACTGAATCTTTAACTTAATAGTTGAAGGCACTATCTGATGGATCCAAGTAAAATGGCCTGCCAAAAATTCAGAGAACATTGATTTTTCAACTTCTAAAACATTTTTAAATTTTGAGATGTGTTCCATCAAATTGAAATGACCCAATTGAAATATTTTTTGATTTTCTGAATTTCCAAGATGAGTACAATATGAAAAAGGGAAAAATATACTCAGTGAAACCTTCAGTTTGGGTAATAGTACAACATGTGCTGGAAACAATGGTGACATTTACCTAAAAGAGCTGAACATGGCCTATGTAGGTGAAGGCCAGTGTTTAATTTATTTTTTTCCTATTCTGCAAAATAGTATTTTTGCAAATATTATTTTGTAGGCTCTCAAACTAGCACTGATCAAGGCACAGCTGCCATTAGCATGCAAAAGGAATAAGAAGCAAATTCTAAATAATGATGCTCAGACTGCAAGCCAGATTTGTAGCCTGTTCCTCTTCTGAAAGTACTATAATACATTTCAGTAATTATCCTAAACACTGCAGCCTCACTTAGATAAATTGAAATATTTTGAATAATCACCATGTGATAACACAGTGCTTTATTTTAAGATTGGGCCTGTTCCCAGTTCTTAAAATAATAATGCCTCATTGACAGATCACTTTGGATATGTCCACACTAGGGAGCTGAACCAAAAGTCTGTAGTTACAACAATTAAATATATGCAAATTAGTCATGATTTTTCAGCCATACACTTATCCTTTGCTCACACGTACCCTCCCCCTTTTTGGTGACCATGATGCAATTACCTTATATCACTAGCTACAGAGAAATTCCAAAAGGGATTTCTGATGGAAAGGGACAAATTGATTTCCTGGGAATCGTCAGCAAGTCTGTAGAAATCATTTATCTTGTTAAAATGAAGGCTAGGGTAGAGCATCCTTCCATGTTTGGCACGACAGGTTTCAAAGCAGTGTTCCAAAGTGCCTGAAATGGTTTCAGCAAAGCAATGGCTCCCATTTTTCCACAGCATCCACTGCAAGGAAGCCTAATAGTTTCCAGAGTCACTGAATCAATGTTTGCGAGTCCATTACCTTAAGTTGCCGGTTTGCATAGCTTTAGAGGATGGCATTCATCAGGCAGAAGGCTGCTTCTGGCCTTGGAGCTGCAGACCATGAGGCCAAATTACTCTGGAGTGAAGGAGTGCGTGCTTGATAATTCAGGGCCTTCTGCACACCTAGAATTTTGCCTGCTTCGTCACACCAGGTGCTACCATTCTTCATATGCAACCAACTTCAATCCTGCCAACAGCTCTTCATTGATACGTTAGACTACTTTCAAGTTAATGGTGTACTTTCCAGCCATACTGTCCACTTTATCCCTTTCAGGTGTAAACAAACCAGTGTCTGCTCTTTTACCTAATCAAAGCAGTCTTTTCTTCTTTTCTTCCGAGTCTGGTTAAGTTAACTGAAATGACCTGCAAGGTCGTTGCTATCTCCAGACTGGATCAGAGAATGTAGGCAGTGCACTACAATCTACTTTAATCCCATTACAGCCATGTCAGTCCCAGGCCTTCGCTGTGATTAGACAATTAGATACCAATGGCTTTCTAATGGATTTACTACAAGGCATTAGCTGATGAAAATTCTGCAGTGTTAGCTGCTTGCCTTTTCGTTATAATGAGAAATGAAACACTGTCACAGGAATCTGTTAATTTAATAGCTTTCATAACAATTTTAGGAGTGGTAGTGAAATAAATTAAACATGAATTGCTGCTGAGGTTAACCTGCTCCGTGAGTTAGCCTCGTGGCTATTTGGAGATGCATTTTAGTTATTACGTAAGCGAAGTTGATTGATCAAACTTTAAAATGAATGTATTTTATTTGTATCCCCAACTAGAATGCAGTGCTTAAGAAATGCAAGTGGCTGAATGTTGCCTTAGTACCTGAAGAATTAGTCAATAGTTTAGGAGCCATGGAAATAAAGGGGAAGTGTTTTGTTATGGCCTTTGAAAATATTAGCTAGAGTTTAACTTATCAGGAGTATGTAGGGATCGGTGGCAGCTTACATCTGTGCACAAGTCACTCCTGTTCTGTGACTACAGTCAGCCTGAAGGTGGTGTGACTGCAGTCAGACCCAGGGTGGTGTGAACTTTCCTCAGCACTTCCATTGGGTTTGAGTGTAAATGCCTCATATCTTGTCTGAGACATCAGAGCACTCCGGCAACTACCTAAATAATCAATCAGGCAGTTTCCAAATTGTTTAATTAACTGTAAAATCTTTACTACAAAAAGCCTAATTATGATCTTGACAGCTGTGGTGTGTATCAGGGGACTAACAGGCTCCAAGCGGATAGTGGGTGAAATCCTCCAGATGTGGTGGCTCTTCATTGGCCTGTTGTTTATGAAACCAGTCAGCAGATGTATATCACAGTAGAACCAGTACTCATTTCCACTCTTGTTGGCAGATGGAGAGGAGCCAAAGACTGAATATGCCTCTGAGATTTTATTACCTAATATATCCTCTTGCCTGATCCCTGTCAGGCAACTGAGATTCCCCGGGTGGCTGATACGTGTGAGCTTGAATTGCTGTGGTCGTGACCGCAGACATTTTGTGCATAAAGGCTTTCATAGTCTAATCCTGTCTCTTGAGTGTTCTTCACAGGCATTCAAAAGAAAAAGGATGATTTAATGTATATTAGCATCTGAACCTAATTAGCTAAGCTAATGAGAAAGGTAAACAAACATGATGTCCATGAATGTCCCTTCTCTGGATCTACAAAGGTCTGAGATTTGATGAAACATTGAGCTTTTTCTCCATGACTTCAAAGTGACTGGTAACTGTGGGCAGATTATTTTAAACTGAGACATACTGACCCAGTATTATATCTTTGTGCTATGTTTTGCAGATATAACTGCCTTGCTGTTTACCTCTCTGCAAGGGTTTTGCCAGTATCCACTGCACGAAAATAGGGGCTTCTCAGTGCCACTGGCCAGAAATGTCAATTTATAGTTTTTAGGAAATTCTACCACTCCAAATTGGAACTAATGATCTTTTACTTTTTTTTAATCTTTTTGTCTCCAGCACATAAATGCCAGTTGACAACATCCCAACTTTTTGTTTTGATAACATAGAAATACTATAATGTCAACAATTCAGATACAGTCATATTTAAAAACATGCAATGTGTGTATACATACATTTATACATACATGTATAAACACACTGTCTTAAAATTAATATTAGCATACAATCTAAGTGCCAAATGAAATGAGACAGGGTGATACTTTTGAAATGAAATGTTTTGGCATTATCAGAATGAAACAAGAAAGATGAAATGATTCATTTTGACACTTTCCTGTGGAAAATTTCTTCAAAATTGAAACGTTCCTGTAGAACAACTCGATTTCAAGAAAACTGTATTTTTGGAGTTGAACGGTGTTCTGCTGAAATGGTTTTGAGCAGCTGTAGGTGGAGCCTACCTGCGGGTGTCCGCATTTGTAAAGTTACCTTTCGGTGAGATGAAGGCTACCAGGCATGTTAAATCCACCATTCACTTCGGAAAGTGGCCATGAATTATGCAACTTTGTCTGAAGCCAGAGTCACACTGCGACAAGACAGGGTCAAACCGCAGCGTGAAATATTTTGATACGTGCCCTCCACTAACGAGGCTCCCACACAGAACTAGCACAAACATGCCTCAGATTGACTGATATCAGAATGATATCAGTATTGGGAATTCTTCCTCCAGGAGTTACTTGTGCATCAGATGTGCCTGAGCATATCGTCCAAGTGGAGAATTTGGGAGTTACAAACAAAAATCCCAACAGCTTCACTAGAACATTTAATGGGTAAAACAAAACATGAAAGACTTCTGTTTTATGATTTATTACCAATGTAATTTCATAATATTGATGAACACTGATGGTGGCTCTTATTTTGGGCATGTAGTTTGTACTACAACACAAAAGGATACCATTTTCAGAATACAAACCCCCCAAAATACGAAAAACATTGCAGGGCCTAACCTTGGAAAAAAACACACTCTGTTAGGCTACAAATGCAAGCAAAAACAGTGTGTCTGAATCAAATACACAAAACCCTGTGAGAGGGTGTTCGGCCAAAACTGCCCGTGTTAAAGATGACCAAGCGTAGCAGCCAGAGAAGCCCCAGCCCCGATGTGGTTTGGCACAGCCGTCCATCGCCCTGTGGCACCATGGTGGCTGCCGGGATGGGACACGCACCCGGCTGGCAGAGGGGCAGTGGAGGGTGCGATGCTGGGGTCCTGGGTATGGCCCCGTGCAAGTCTGCAAGTTGGGGAATGCACACTGCCGGATAAGGAGGGGCGCTTGCGGTGCAGGCTGCCTGTCAGAGGGTACGTGTGGGTTTGCACGTGTGTGTGTGTGCATGGGTGCGTGTGTGTGTGACCAGTACTACCTGTGATTAGCTAAAGAAAGGCATTTAGAAATTCATAAGTGTTTATTAATGGTTTGTAGCTGTCTAGCATTGTGGTTTATCTGCTCTATTACATTGATCCTGAATGTACAGTTTACTGATGGCCTGTTAAGTACATGCTATTAATAATTCAAAAAACTGCTTTGGTTTAAATTACGTGAGCAGTTTTTCCCTGTGACAGACATAAACTGGATAGTTCAAATCTAGGCAGTGGCTTTGAGACACAATTTAAAATTTCTTGTAGTTTCATTCATCCTTAAAACCATCAATCATCGATGCAGCTCTTCTATTTAACTGTATTACTGTGTGGTTGTATTGCTGAACAACTTATTCCTTGACCAGTGTCCAAGAGTTATATTCTGGAGCTTACATGTAATGTTTCCCTACCCATTTAAATCATAAAAATGTCGTTTAAAGACACATTTAATTTATAATGGATTCTCACAGAAATCAACTCTTCCTTTTGCTTAAATAGTAAAGTTTAATAGACACACTGTTATTTTTCCTGACTTTTAGGTTTTCTATTTTTATTGCGTACATTTATTAATTCTCTGCATTCACTACCCAAGCTTCCTGTCCATGCACTATTTAAAAAAAAAAAAAAAGACAAAAACGACTTTATTTTTTTTTAATCAAGTGGTGTCTTGATATCAAGTTTCTTTTTGTTTTTTTTTTTCATCTTGACAGGGATTATCCAAATTCCTTTAGTCAGATTTAATATTTGTACACTATGGGTAGCATAGCAAGACATGAAGTTCACATGGGGGGTATAAAACTCAAAGATTCATTTAATTCTTTTTACTTTAATTTCTTGTTTTGAAGATGAAAAAGCCCTGACTGAAGACAAAACAACATCAGTTTATTATTTATGGCATTTCATGGTCAAATAAATGCCCTCTAGCTTTCCACACTATTCACCAACAACTGTCAACATTGAAAATAATGTAACAATCAGGGTGAATCAAATCCTATGAATAAATAATGAAATCTATTTTCGTTTTAAATTCAGTGTCACTATACAACAGAAACAGCAACAACAACAAAACCCAGCACAATTTCTCTAAAGAGTAATAATAAAAATATTTAGATTCAGGAGGGGAAAAAACACATCACGAAGCATTGTCAGCTCAACAGGACTTCTAATAGACCTTGAATAGATGGGAATTTAGATTATTCTGTGCAGTAACAAAGCAATGAGTGATTATAGAACTTATTTGTGTTTTCACAGAGATGCACAAGTAAAATGTCAGATAGACTGAGTCAGCAATGGCACTTATTCTGCTGCGAATGTTTATAACAGTGTGAATCTTTATAACAGTGTGGAAATAAGGAACTACAAGGTGTTGATATACTGTAAATTGAAAACGTATCCGTGAAGGTTGCAGATGGACGTGTAAGTACTTTTTCCATGGACAACCATGGAAACAGGGAGCTGTGGGTAGAAAAGACACACTGGGGGAAAAAGAAATGGACTGGAGATACTGCTTTTTTTAATTTGTCTTGGAGAACAATACGGTATAATGTTTAGTGCAGTATTTGTAGATAGAATTAAACTCCTGTAGGTTTGTAATAACATGTATTTCTTCCAATAGACAGCAAACAATTGCTAGATGACTCAACTACAGAAGCAATGTTATCAAGGTTGTTTAAGCCCTTCTTGTCAATTAACTTTAGTGGGTTTGTGCCTACTTTTCCAAAGTCCTTCAAAATGTTTCCACTGATTTTGAGATTCTATGGCACAGGTCTGTCACCCTATGACCGAATAAAGTAAAATAAACCTTTATGTGGAAAGCCATGGAAATGCACATGAAATACAGGCTTCAGGTGTGTCTACAGCTGTTTAATGCCTGTTCATATTCATCTAAATATTGTTTTTCTAAAGTGACAGAGAAAGAAAGAATGAAACCCTTCTGAAGTTTTTTGCACAGATAGACAGTAAGTACTTAGAAAAATATAATAAGGACAGCTATGGATGGTTCAGAAAGCTTTTCAGTTTCAAATCATAACAAAAAAAAAAAATCTCAATACTTAATAAGGAAGCAACATGAAAGCAAAAGCTTTATGAATTTTTTTGAAATTGATCATTTCAATAGTTTTAACTTTTCAAAATTTCTATTTTTAGGGGATTGTATTTAAAAAAAAATAAAATATAGTCAAATTTTGAAGTGATGCATATTTCTGAGCTGGAACTGGTTCATATGAATGTTTTGAATCAGAATATATCCATGAATTTGAAAGCTGTCTTCCAGTGCATTCTTTACAATAAGAGTTTTATGAAAGATACCTCTTTTGATGGAAAACATGATTTTGCTGAATTGTGATTACCATTCTGACAATGCAGAATTTGTTTACAGCAGTTGTGATTTCGTTGTTCTGAATATACATACACTGCAGGTGTATGGATCAACTGTCCTCCATATTACACGCTAGTTATCAAGGTTTTTTCAGATAAGGTCTTAATATTTGAGTCCTGAGGATAACTTTTTGGAGTTAGCAGAGGGATAAATTGTATGAGAGTGAGAGCTGAGGACTGGACTCTTTGTGTAGGGAGATGGGAGGTTCAAATTAGGACAGCAGCCCATGCCTTTATTTGGTGAGGAATCGATTTGGATGTATAGTAAAGAGGTGAAAGAAGAAGAAATAAGGAGTATGGGGGCTGGTATGAGCTAGTACAAGACAGATTTTGCTAAATTATGATAAATATTCTTTTTGCTTTAATTTTTTTTTTTAATTTTCTTGCAAAGTTAAACAATGACAAATGTGCATTAAACATGCAAAAGTGTAATGCTGTTTCTCCTAATGATATTGGGATTTGATATTAAATACAGGAGACAGTTTAAAATTCTGTTAGTGCAGATAAGTAGCTTTAAAGAAAATTTACAAAGATAGAAGAACAAGCCTTTGATGAGGTGCCACTGGGGAGTCCCAAATTCCATGCAGAAGTAGAGGTTAGATTCTGAACACCATAGGAACAGCTCCAGCTGCTAGCAACAATGGTTAAAAGAAAACACAGTCCCAGCTAGTTATCCTTTCATTTAGCGTACAGCAGTGAGAAAAGCAAATCAATGCCTTAGTGCATCATTTGCTGTGAAATGCTATAAAATTTCTTAATGAAATCTTTTCATAATTGTGTTACTAGAAAACTTGGATCCTTAAAAGACTAGTATATTAAAAAAAAAAAAAAAAAGAAAAGGAAAAGAAGTGATTTGGTGCGAGGCTAGAAGTCAATGATATCTTGTAATGGCATCACGTATGAAGGTACGGGAAGCATTATGTAATATAACTTTGGGGATTGCTAAAACCTCAGTGAATTGGTGAAACGCTTGTAAGTGAAAGAAGAAACTGACATAAATTAATGGGATAACACTACAAAACAATTTCATTTTGTTTTGATATTGGCAACATTGCACCATGAAGAAATGGAGAAATGGCCTCTAAAATATATACTAAAGATGAGATGTGAACCTTCTGAAAAGTAGATAAATGAATTCATGGTTCCCTGATACAGCAGCTTTGAATCAGTGTATGTATACATTGACAGTTAAATTTTGTGCCATTTGAAAAAAAAGTTAATGAAATTACATTGCATGATTCTCATGTACCCCTATATATTCTTACAGTAAATTGCATGTTTCTAGTAAGTAATCGAAAGGGGTTGTTTACAGGTTGAACACAGCTGATAAGTTTCTAATATCGTGCTATATATATAGCAGCCCTTGAAATGGTATCTAGCTATTGTACTGAAAACTAAAGACATACATGAAAGAAGCTGATGACACTGCCCAAGAAAAGTCCAAGCTTAGCAGTTCTGTGAAAGACAGGGGAACTCAACTAAAAATGCAGCAAGCATGAATACACTCAGCCATGCAGCCAGCTAGAGCAGTGATCAAACTATTCTTGGAAAATCCACTTAAGTAGGTTCCCCATAACCCTTTAACGTGCCTTTGCAATGTAAGGCTGAAAGCAGCACCAGAAATCCTGTAGCAATGCAGTCAATGCACAGTGTCCCTAATTGACTAGCTCCTTGTGGAACACCTTTTTGCCTGGTTTAATAAAGGTGCTTGAAGTGTGCAGTAAGTAATACCAGATTTCTGGTCACATGAGCTCCTTAAAAAAATGTCACACGATAGGCAGATGTCAAAGTTCAGACAAACCACCCTGCAAATCTTTCATATAAATACTGTCTACAAAAGACTAGATGCAAGGAACAATGGATTAATCACAAAACCTATATCTTCACGACACTTCTTTCATTGAACGATAGCTCCATTTGAACAAAAGTTAATGAAATAACACTGTATGAGTCTCATAATCTTTTCTTAACCTTTCAAAGCCTCAGTTACCAACTCTCTTGAATGGTTCTAGCATCAGGTAGAGATGTTAAATATTGTTGGCCAGATGTTTAACCTCCACTTTTTGTTTTCCGTATGCTAGTCCTGAAACAAAAGATGCTTTGTTGCATGCTGTTTTGCTTTGTTTTGGTTTGGTTTTTTTATATGGGGATCCTGGGTAATGCTTTAAAACCATAGGTTATGCCAGAGATGTTCCAAAGGCAGAAAGGGACAGCTTTAAGGGACTGTGAAAACAAAAATATCATCTCAGGTTTATGATATGGGAAGTAAGTTTTCATTCTGTGGTTATTCTATACTTTGAAATCGCCACGGATAAATAATTTCACTGTTATGTACTTTAGCTCCCCAGTTATGAAAGGAGATCAACACATGTTTTCTAAAATTATATTTTGCTTTTGTTGCTTGGTTGTTTAAACTAGCTAGAGTTAACCCTTGTCAAGCCATATAGCATTATTTTTTGTATCTTTTGAAAATAAATAGAAAATGAATTTTTTTTGTATTTTGTCACCAAAACAGTGAATACTAGATGGCAAATAACCCTAATCTATTCCTTTTCTGCTTAATGAGTAGGAAAAGTTTCAGGGACTTTAGAAATGGCATATTCCTCAAGGTGTTGGTACCATAGGAGAGAGCTTCTACTGATGCATTTCTCCCAGAAAATTTTTACGCATGGGGAGCAAAATGTGGATGGGAGGAATGTATCAGGGATGAGAATAGTCACAGCACTTTTAGCCAAATCACAGTGAGAGCAGGAGAAGGGAGAACAGAAGCAACCCAGAAGACAGTAAATACAAAATATGTAAATTAATTTTAAAAGAACACAGTCGATTTTGAACATTTGTCTTTAAAAAGCTGTGTTAGAAAGCAATAGATAATAATGATAAAAGAAAAGGATGATTTGTTGAGCAGAAGGGTTTAGTAGGGTTAACTTGCACCTGGAAAACTGCTCTAACTTTGCTGACTTATTCTGGTCATTGGCAGGGCTCATTACAATCATTGAAGCTCCTATAGACGTAAACTGGTCTCATTATTAAATTGTCATCATTAAATCAATCCTGAGTTGGGTTTTAATGAACTTAAAAAAACAGGCAGGATATTTATTGCAAAACTATTAAATGTTGAATGTCACACTTGTTGTCTACATACATATGAAATCTTCAAGCATGGTTCAGACAATGAGGCTCTGATTACTTAGCAGCTGCATTTGAACAATATTCTGTTCTTCTGTATTATACCCCGATACCCTATTTTTAATAAACAATGCTGATTAGAATAAAAACAAAATACATGGTCCAGATTCTGCTTCCTTTTGAATCATGGCGTATTCTCGAACATGGCAGAGTAGCTATGGTTTTACACCATTATAAAGGAGATGAGAGCTGTCTTACAAATCTGCAGCGTCTGCTCCTAAGACTCTGCACCCAGAGGGCCTTTGTTAGTATTGCTCACTGTCATTTTGCCAAATTTGTAAGCAATGACTGTTTATGGAGCTGTTTCTTTCCCTCCTTCCTCTCTTCATTTCTTCCTTTCTTTTCCTTCCTTCCTTCCTTCCTTCCTTCCTTCCTTCCTTCCTTCCTTCCTTCCTTCCTTCCTTCCTTCCTTCCTCCCTCCCCTTCCCTATATAGCTCTTCATTGTTCCACACCTTCAGATAATACAGTGAACAAGTTCCTGGGTTATTAACATATCCCACATTAAAATAATCATGGCATGATCATTTAAAATTATCTTCTCTCTGCAGCATTACATATTTGTGACTGCAGTGGTTCTTTTCAAACTTGTAGTAGTTTGTATTTAATCTCTACAGTAGTCCATTATAGTTAGTTTCCCGACATGTATAAATAATAAACAAAAGCATTTAAACTTTACTTAGATTTTTCTATCATTATCACGCTACAGTAAAATCCACCATATTTAGTAAGCGTTAAGGTAATGATATCAAAGATACTTGGTGCAGTGCTCCCAACTAAATATCTTGAGAAACAAAATATAGCCTTAGAAGTATGTCTCTTCCTGTATTAACAACACTGCTAGTTTCAGCATTATGCATTGCTTAGAAAAAATTAGGATCCCTTACAATTATTGCTGAATGTCACATATTAAAGCCCTGGATTACACTTATACATTGTATGATTGATGACTCTGTGCATTCAAGTGCCCTAATACCATAGAGAGTTCACCAAGATGGGCAGCTACTGACTTTTTTTCCACTGAAAGACATCTTTTCAGTGAGTAACTGGGTGGCTGGATGAGATGCATCTCTCAATGTTGCTAACGTTAGGAAAGTTCTTCTTCCATGGATGAATCCATAGCACATGGCTAATACCAGAGAAAGTGACTAATGTTAAAGTTCGTTCTTCCTGCTGGTTCTTATCGTAATATTTGCAATATAGTACCACTTTTTCTTCAGTTTTCTCTCCTTTTCAACAGGAATTCTTCATCTTCTTAAGTGTTTATGCTAATCATCTCATAATGTACAATCACTCCAGTCTAGCAATTATCAAACTACAAAATGTTGCTTTACAGCAAACTGTACACAGATAATGTAGAAACGATTAATATCTCTAGTATTGTTCATTTGTTGCTATGGAAATACTGTTCCTCTATAGAGCTATTAGTAAACACTGTATTAGTGATGCAGCCAATGACAGAGAAAACCTTGGCAAGCACTGTGGTAAAATTAAGATGTATATTGTTAGAGATATACAGTTTCAGCATAAATACATAGAAATATATTTCTTCCCCATGCCGTTGTATGTTGAAAACATCCATTTCAAGTGCAGCCTATATGGACAGAAACTTTACAGGTCAATCATTGGAATACTGTATACAAGTACATTTTAAATCAAAAGAGACATCAGCCAAAAAATAAGCAACTTTTGCATTATTGTTATCCATGTAAGTAGAAGTGTTTGTGCCCTACTAGATATACCTGTGGTTTTTGGTTTGTTTTATTTTTTTTCCCAGAGTTAATGTTCTTCTGCTTTCCTGCTATATAGAACAACCCTTCTGTATTTATCATTAGGTTTTCTTTTCCTTGTATCTAACCACATGATTAGGAGGGAAAGAGAAATCTGGAACATTTTAAATAGTTCCTCTAATGTTCCACTGTGACTACATTTTTAACTGTTCTGATGTCTGAATTTTCCATGCTTAATGTGCTGAACAGCCAAATTATTTTTTCCTCTCTAGAAACTTTTAGTGTCAGTGAAGTTATGTAAATATTTTCAGTGTAAAATATAACTTCTTGTCTTCATTTTCAAAGTCTTTCATAACCTAGCACTACCTTATTTACACATCTCATAAATGTCGGGAGACCAGTGTTTAGCTCATTCTGCCAGCTCCAGTCCAGCAGAGTTATCAAATACATATCTATACACATTTTCCCTGACTATCACCATCATAACCAACGGCAAAGCTACTTCATTGTTCTGCTTCAATTCTCCTGCAGGACACTTTTGCAGAGATGCCCCAAACAAAATTCAGCATACATTGTGGTATTGGCAGGGTAGTGGCATTATGGTATTGTTTTTCTCTGCACCACATTGTCTCTTGTTCATGTTTCAAATTTGCCTGCAAAGCACAGCCGTTTTAAGTACCTGAAGCAACCTGGCTGAGAGTAAATGGGGATCAGCATGAACTACTTTATCCACGTAACTGTATTAGCTCCACAAATACTTACCGATTATAAGTTCTTCATGACAGTTTTTTTCTGGTTTGTTTTGTGTTCTCTGGTTTAGAGAAGCCATGGTCTGTGACTATGGGTCTATAAACGACTTCAATAGCAACACTGTTAATATGTAATGATAAATTGATAAACATTTTAGAGAGGGAAAGGAAAGTTCTACTGTCTTCTGTAATTATGAAAATACTATGATTCCAAATAACGTGATTGCTACTTCTCATCAATCCTTTACTTCATTAGTAACTAGAATAGAGGATAAATTCTTTGCAGATATAACTTTGTTGAATCATGTTGTATTATGCAGGTGGCTTCCCTGGACTCTGGTCATGGGGAAAATAAATAGAAGTTTTGTAAGCTTTGGAAACAAGATCTGTATTCTATGCTGTGGAGGAGACATCTTTGCAAATCACATTAATTTATTTCCTGTATTTCTAAAATTTAACAGACTGAGGATAGCACATGAATGGAATTCCATAAGCCTTCATGTAAACACCCACAGTAGATAGGCTGAAAAAGAAAACCTGAAATGTTTGTCATGCAAACTTCATGAAGTTCAACAAGGTCAAGTGCAAGGTCCTGCACCTGGGTCGGGGCAACCCCCGGTATCAATCCAGGCTGGAGGATGAAGGGATTGAGAGCAGCCCTACCAAGAAGGACTTGGGGGTACTGGTGGACGAAAAATTGGACATGAGACAGCAATGTGCGCTTGCAGCCCAGAAAGGCAACCATATCCTGGGCTGCATCAAAAGAAGCATGGCCAGCAGGTCGAGGGAGGTGATCCTGCCCCTCTGCTCCAGTCTCATGAGACCCCACCTGGAGTACCGCGTCCGGCTCTGGAGTCCTCAGCACAGGAAAGACACGGACCTGTTGGAGCGGGTCCAGATGAGGGCCACAAAAATGATCAGAGGGCTGGAACACCTCTCCTATGCGGACAGGCTGAGAGAGTTGGGGTTGTTCAGCCTGGAGAAGAGAAGGCTCTGGGGAGACCTTATTGAGGCCTCTCAATATATAAAGGGGGCTTATAAGAAAGATGGAGAGAGACTTTTTACCAAGGTCTGTAGTGACAGGACAAAGGACAATGGTTTAAAACTGAAAGAAGGTAAATTTAGATTGGACATAAGGAAGAAATTTTTTATGCTGAGGGTGGTGAGACACTGGAACAGGTTGCCCAGAGAAGTTGTGGATGCTCCATCATTGGAAGTGTTCAAGGTCAGGTTGGATGGGGCTCTGAGCAACCTGGTCTAGTGGAAGATGTCCCTGCCCATGGCAGAAAGGTTAGAACTAAATGATCTTTAAAGGTCCCTTCCAACTCAAACTGTTCTATGATTCTATGATTCTATAATTTTGAGGGGTGGTTGAATGAATAGGTGGGTGGTGGTGTATAAAATTTGTGTTTGTATGAATGAAACACTGAAACACAGAACTCTAATAGATATTAATTTTTTTTTTATATGTATGATTCCAGGCACATGCTTTTAAGCTTGGGATAATATAAAATGCTCACTGCTACACTGACCTGGAGGAGCTCCATAAAATCACTTAATGGTCTACATCACAGCTTCAAATGATTCAGTTCATTACAATTAATGAAGGGTGGTAGATCTGGAAAAGATTTCATATTGGATATGGTCATAGTCATTTATTCTGTTCACTAAATCATTATGTTATCTCACTGGCATGAATCTTTCAATTTTAACATATTAATTTAAAGCCGCCTCTTTTAGAGTTTGCTTTGATAACCTTTGTTGGATACAATATCCAAACCAGTTCACTCTGAGGAATAATCTATGATTTAAAAAGGCATAAAAATACTCTGTTCCAGTTGCCAAATTACACAATTTTAAAATGTTACATAATGCATAAACAGCTTTGATGAATCCATTTAGTCATTCCTATTGTATAATGATGTTGACATTTCATTAATTTCAAGATTGCTGTAGATCTCAGGGAGAGAAGTCAACTAACTTTTAAAGATTTTACTTATTTAAAGAAGTCTTCCTAGCCCTAGTGTTACAAAGAAGTATCTTCATGCAAGGTGTTCTTCTGTAATAGACATTAATGCAAGACAAACTATCTAGATTCCTGCGGGAACCTGGAACGCATTTCATCTGGCTATATCATTATGGAAATTTTGACCATTGGCTCTTAATTAGGTATTCTCATTTGCATGATGGAAGTTCATGATTTTGGCTAGATACCACTCATAGCTCTGCTTTGCTTAAATTGCTTTGTATAGAGAGTTATACTGCTCTACAATAAACAGGGAAAAAAGCAAAACCTTGTTAAAGGCTGAAGATAACTTGGCACTTATGTTACATATTTAACATGCAAAAAAGACTTTCTTAGGGCTAAAGCAATTGTAGCTGGAGGCAGTAGCAGCAGGTGCCACCATGTTCAGCTGAATTAAAATCTTTCTACGGGCTGAGAAAATCCACTGCTAGTCCTACCAGCTAAAATATTGAAAATAATCTCATGGTTGATGAGATAATGGCAGTTGAGACCAGCCTGGGGCTCTAAAGCAAGAAGAATCGAAAGACCAGGGATCTTTTGTAACAGTGCACTTTTCAACTCTGATAGCTAAGAAAGAGAGTGTCCAAATGATCACAGAGATTGCAAAAATTACAGAGCCATGTCTCATTTTGTTAAAACAAAACAAAAAATCATAGTATAATCTTGTTATAATCTTGTCAGTGCTCAATGAAAAACCCATGTACACTGCAAGGAAAGCTCAGATGACTTCAAATCAAAATCTAAAGACAAAAATTAACTATTTCTTGCAAAAAAAACCTTAAACCAAAATTGGAGGATGGTAATCTGGATGTGTTAGACTGAATACAGGTTACAAGTATTATCCATGTTGCGGTAACTGGTCTCTGACCTTAGCCTGGGGCTAACTGTGAAGTCTGGCTGAATATTACTACATATAATGAGAAAATACATCGTATCATTGACTTAATCAAAATATGATAATTAATCATTGTTCTATCTGCCTTTGGGAATAAAATTTTTCTAAATGTTAATTAGCCTACAAAAGTAACAAGTGAGCTTTTTAATCTCCTTTACCTCTTTATTAGCTGATGAGCTAAGTACCTCAAGAGAGCCTCAGCTTGTACCCACTTGCATTGTGCCCAAGTATCACAAAACTGGCTCTCTTTCTTGAAGAGTATCTGTTGAGCCCAGTGCTCTGTAAAGAACACAAATGAAAAATGAATACAGAAGCTAAACCCAGAATTAATATTCTGCCTGATAAGCATGCCAAAATTATATAATTTGTGTTTTAATTCAGTCTAAGGCTCAGGTGAAATAATTCATTTCATGTTACAAATCTGATAAATTCTTGCAATTCATTTTTCACTGTTGAAATAATTTTAATAATCATTATTTAAATCACTCAATTTGCTTCAGACCAGCCTTGTTATCATGAAGCAGTAAAAAAAAAAAAAAAAAAAAAAGGTGAAATGAGAACTGGCTGAGCGGGTTCCACAAAGCCTAGGCTATACAGTACTTTAACAAAGTGGGGACAAGGAAGGAAAAAATTAAAGAGAGGTGGTTGTTAGGAAATAAAATTGTGAATTTTCTGAAATTTTTTTATAAAGGCAATTGAAAAAGACTGTCTAGAAAAATAAATGTCAGAAAGTAGCTCTAAGAAAATACCAGATTACATATGTAGTTTCAGTCATTAAGGTGAACAGGTTGTCAGTTCTTTTTTTTTTTTTTTTTTTTAAGAATGGCTCTCAAGACATCATTAAAAGCAGAACTAAACCTCATGTTTCTAGGCAGACGGGGTTTGCAAAGAGCTTAAAGCTGTACAGATCCAAATATGAATCCTGTTTTCTTCCTTCAAATCTTCAGGTTGTTGAGGTGTAGATTCCATGCATTTCTTTCAGAGCTGCAAGATTTTTCTTCTCCATCTCCCTAAATCTCTAGGTCTGGCTGTGCGACAAAAAGTTTCAGAAGCTCTCTCACCCTGTCATATTCAAGATCAGTCATTTCACACTACCAGCAGGCCCTTTTCTAACACAGAACTAAAAGTGTTAGTAACACTTGCTTTTGCTAGAATCACTTTTGGACTGGTTGATAGGATGAGGAAGTGTGTGTATAACAAGATGTGTTCCTTTTGGAGATACAGTTATCATTTAGAAAAATGTGAAAACTAAATATAAATAAAAATAAGACTCCTCCTTCATATACATACATGTATATATTTATACACACATAAATACATATATATGTGTGTGTGTGTGTGTGTGTGTGTGTATTTTTGTGTGCAATGACTGTGTATGTTTTTGTAAATAAAGCCCCTTATGGAATGAAAGAAATACTGCAAAGATATGTAACAGGCAACAAATATCTCTTCCTTTTTCTGGTATTTACAGTAATACCATTAATCATGATGAATTCCCTCGGTATTCAGGGGTTGCAGTATGCAATCCCTTAGGAATTCTGTTGTAATTTAGGATTAATTAATTTCCACCTACAATAAAGCATTATCGAAACTTGAATAATGTAGTGCTTATTGCCTTTCTTACTAGCATCTCTGATTTTTTCCAGTGTCTTCCTGCTTTTACCTCTAGTAGTCAGAAGGTTATTCTATGTATTTCCAGACAGCGATACACAGAACTAAGATTTCCCTACTACCACTCAGACCCAAAGTAATTTAAATGTGTTATTTATCCCTTGAGTAATTTGCCACAACTAATCCTCACAAGCAGGTCTAATGCTGGATCCTCTGGGACATTCCTCATTTCTGATTAATATTAACCGTGAATGCATGTCTTGAAAAATACACCAGTGGGGTACTGCTATTAGGCCTCTTCGATGCTGAAACCCAGAACGCCTGCTTTTCAGTACCAATGGAGCTGCATCACGTTTGTCAAACACATGAAGCCCTATGACACAGCTGGGGGAATGCCCTGACCCCAACCCATCCAGCCTGGCAGCAGCACAGTTTTGAATGTACTTGAACATGGACTACAAGTAAAACTGTGATCCCGATCTTGCACCCTTCGTTCCCAGGCCTGAAACTGCTAGCATATCTATCCATGCATTGTATGTAAAGCATGTGGGTAAACATCTCACTTCAACCCGTAGTAAATCTATATTTAAGTAGTGGTAGCGTAGGTGGTGTAACTGGGGTTCTCTCTCTCCGTAGCTGTATCTTAGGTAGTCTATATATATATAGTCTATATATATATATAGTCTCTATATATATATATATATAACACCGTCATCTATAATGACGGTTCTTTCTCGATCTCTACTACTCAGCTGGTTACACCATTAAACAAAACAAGGCTGCCACACTCTTTTCAGAGGGTGTTTCAAATATTCCAAAGCTCAGAGAGATTTGGTGTCTCTTGAACATAACAGTAGGGTTGCAACTACCATAATATAAAAACAAACAACTCAGTATTTTGGGATTCAGGAGATTGTCTTTGTTGAATTGTTTTGGTTTTTTCTTCTCTTGCAGCTGAATTGGATTTGAACTGTCACATTTTTCAGTCACAAGAATGAGAAGAAAGAACTATACAGAGCTTTGCTTTTCTGACAGTACTCTTAAAACCTCCTTTATACTTCTTAAATACTGTTATCAATGCTTCATAAAAGAAACATCTTCCAGTTAGAAGACTTAAAAAGGTCACGTATTTTTTAAAAAACAGCCGCTACTATTTTAACAAAAGACAAAGTGTTTAAAGCACACTAGAGAACAATACAAATTATAGTGATAACAGAAACAGTAAAAAGAGGAAACAAAATACATTGTATTAAAAATACTAAAGGTCATTTTGAAAAGTAACTAGTGAACATTGCCAGTAGTTTTCCAAGCTACCTCACCCGTCAGTTTGGTGGGACAATAACATAGTAACAATTTCAATAAGATTTTAATGCAAGTCTTTCATGGACACCCTATTATGGTGCCATTTATGATGTGAGCTAATGATGGCAAGATGATTTCAATATCACTCTAAGGGGATTCCATTATGAAGCCATTACAATATGAAGCTGCAATAGCAAAATACTTTCACAGGAAATCCATAGAGACAGTGTGATGATTCCATTACTGGTTCCAAAGTGATAAGATGACACTCCAAGGATTTCACTACAAGCCTACAGAGACCATACCAGCATGTAAAATGATGATATGGATGATATGCTTCTTTGCAGATAGAGTTGTATTTCCATTCTAAAATACAGTTTTGTTGTGAGATATTGCAACAAAAAAGTCATCTTATGAATCATGCCTCGTTTCCCACGTTCACTCCAAGACACGTTACCTTAACAAGCAAAGCCCTTGAATCCTCCTTTTCAGCTTTAGTCTTGTTGACATGTTTAAGAGAAGAAATGAGCTTAGTTCTATTTTTTTTAGGTCATGATTGTTTACCAGAAATGTATCATTTACTTCAGTACTCACCTACTGAGGTGAACACAAGAATAATCTGAGGTTGGTGTTATCATGCAATAGTATCTTCAACTGTCCCCAGTGGCTGGATTGGTAAAATTGTAGGATCTGAACTTATTTGGAAAATGTCCTAAACCTAGGTAGAAAATTCTGAGTTAAAATGGTTAAGTTTGGTTATCTCTGTAAGGGTAAATTCTCTTGTAGTTTTTTAGGAAATGTCCATGTTTTTAGAACTGCTTGTGACTATGTTGATGGAACATTTCATCAAGGGTAAAAACCTTTGTAAAACTGTGCCAGATTTGCCAAAAAACATAGATAAGTATCCTTTTGTGACATATTCAGAATGAAAGAGTTTAGAGGTTTGTTTTGGAAATTTTTTTTGGTTTTTTCCCTCCATTGTGCTAGATTATGAAATTACAATCAAAATGTACGTGCGCGCGCGTGTGTGTGTATGTGTGTGTTTGTTTTTTGGTTTGGTTTGGTTTTCCTAAAGTAAGGTTTAAATAAATCTGAATAGACATTCCTTTCCAGAATCTTGGAAAGGTTTTGTTCAGATTTGGCATGAAGCTCTATTTCTGGAATGCTGAAGTCCTCTGTGAAATGGAATTGCTATTTTTATCTCAGCTCTATAACATATATAGTGAGCTTCACTTGCCAAGCAGTGTTCATCTTCAAAACCCTTTGTGGATATTAAAGTTTATAAGTCTAAATAATTAAGTATTTCAAAAGCACTGCATTTGAGATCCCTTTTTAGATGGACTGCTTGCTATTCAGAAATCCGGAATTCTTATGAAAACCTCTTTCTCTTCTTCTGCAATGCAAATACAAGCATGTGTCATTGCAGATACACCAGAAAGACAAATTCCTAAAAATCACAGAACACATGGGGGTAGGTTAAATTACATGTCCTGTTCCTGCTAATGCTCTTTGTCTGACGTCTTATTAATTAATGCGTTCAGCTCAGCAGATCAAGTGCTTTTGGTTGAGGGATCTGTTATCACAGCGTATTCCTCCCTTTGCTAGTTTTAACTAACTGCCTTCCTCAGCTTCTGAGGAGCTCTAGCCAAGTCTAAGAGTATTTCTATACTGCAACTGTGGTAGTAGCGTAGCTGTATGAACCAAGAGCTGCTAATGGACCTGAATCTATTTAGAAAATGAAGGAAAACTGCAAGACGCTGTGAAACTCTTATTGAGAAGGAAGTCTTCTCCAGTATGGAGACTTTCAAAAACATCTCATAGGGTGCCTAATATTCTGTTCTTAACCAAAAGTATGAAGAAACAGAGTACTGGGCTACACTGCATTATTTTTTATGATTTCTAACCTTGTAGCAGTTCAGACAGGCATATCAAACTTTATTCTAGCTATGCTTCTTTCTTCTTCTAAAAGGTCTTACCATTATTTCAGTATAATTTTTCTTAATGAAATAAATTGTTAGTCATTCTCATCCCAGCTCTATTTTTATTTACTTTTTTTGTGTATTTGGAATCTGTTCAGCAATCATTTTTTTTGCTTTCTACAATCCTTTGAAAAGCTTGAAAGAGCTAATATTATATGTTAGTTTTATATGCCATGTGTAATAGAGAATCAAAGCACTGGTTAAACTTCAATGCTGGCATTCGCAGCTTGCTTAACCTCAGCCGCAATGTCATCAGCGCTCACAGAATCAAAAAAAAAAAAAAACCAGCAGACCGGACTCTAATGCAGCCATATATTTTGCTTCTTCCACAATTGCAGTCTCTGCAGACCACAGAGCTTGTGATGCTGTCCAATAGATAGCAATTTGTCTGCAATTTGAAAATGGGTTTGTGACATGATGTACTTATTTGACAGTATAATACAATAATAGAGGTGTGGTAACACAGCTATTGCAAAATAAACTATCATTGGTAACAGGTTCTTGTCCACAATTAAAGTGTGGATACTGAAAATAGTAGAATTCTGACTGACAAAACGATTGTGTGCATAGAGCTTGGCAAGATGCATTTTGAGGGAACAGTCACTTCCTTTCCAAGAATCCTTTAAATTCAAAATTAAGTGCTCTTAAAAAAATTGCAGTGTCCCCATCATTCACTTTCATCTGTAAAACCTACTTAGAAAGAATATTTTGTTGTTACGGATATCATATAAAAGATGTCAGGGTATTAGATAGCAATTCATCTGTATTACAGTTTAAAAAAAAAAAGGAAAATCAGACGTAAAAAT
The DNA here is from genome assembly GCF_965638725.1 of Aptenodytes patagonicus. Taxonomy (NCBI): domain Eukaryota; kingdom Metazoa; phylum Chordata; class Aves; order Sphenisciformes; family Spheniscidae; genus Aptenodytes; species Aptenodytes patagonicus. Next base: position 50,227,963 of record NC_134950.1, on the reverse strand, counting down.
TTGGTTTAGGGGTTAGCTTCTGACTTTCAGAGTTCACCAATTTTTAAACACCTTGGTAAAAGTCTTCATCTATAGTGCTTATTTGTTTTATTTTTATATGTCAACATGTAAACTCTACTGGTCAAATCTTGACTGATTGTTGATGACGCTTGGGTTAGGAAACTATTGGGAACAGTGACAAATATAATTTTGACCAAAAAAAGAGAACACTTTGGGAGGATTTTTAGCCTTGAGACGCAGTCGGGGAAATTAAAGAGGGTGCTCTGGTTAATTTCTTTAAAACTGATAACACATTTGAATTTTGACAGCCAAAGAGAAAACTATTTGAGTGAGTGACATCTCTATGGAAGAACAAAAATGTACACTATGTAAAGTAAAGCTAAGGAAAACTCAGATTAGGTGATTATTTCAGCCCTGTGTTCACATGATCCTTTTAGATTCATTGGAATCTGCCACTGATGCTGTCAACACAGGCTTCTGCAAAAGGAGGACAAGAGATGACTAGCCTCAGCCTCAGTGATACCAACTACCAGTGACACGGTGGTTGCTAACCATGGGGAGCAGTCTATGAGATGAGAGAAGAGGAAAGCTGGCATAACTGTTTATTAATATTTCTGGGCATAGCAGAACGTAGCAGTTCTGTACAGGAGCCTCTTTAAGCTAGGAAGCATAAGAAACAACATCAGGATGTGTTTCTTCTCAGATGTAATACCAGGTAGAAATGAAATAAACTAATATAGACCTGGTATTATTTCAGTAAGCAGAAAATAACTAAGAATTCTTCAGGCCGCTGAATTGTAGGTTAATATGTAGTTGAGGTACATTAAGACTTGTTTGCAGTCCGTTTAGATGGCTAACAGCTATTTCAGTGGTGATGGATGTGCTATCATTTATTTGAATTGATAATAGTACCTTCGTTGTGCAAGATCCAATGAAAATAAATGATCAAAAGAGTCCCTCCTCTAAAAGCTTTCAGCCAAAAATGACTGACAACGGATGGATAAAATACAGATTGCTGGAGCACAAGAAAGTATTACACAAATACTGATCAACCTGATAACAGCAATACTTGCAAATTACTCAAATAACCATCATCTAGCTTTTCTGCGAGCATCATAGCCACAAAGACTTTTAAAGAACATGTGTTTATGTCCATATTCCCTTTGTAGTTGCAGTGCACACTGCATAAAAAATAAGTGATGTTATTCTCACTGTGTGAGATCTGGGAGAGAAGCAGCCAACTTGTAGCTATAACAGGCAGCAGCAATAACCATCACCACTGGCAAACTCTGGCAGACATTTTTGATGTCAGCATTGTTTCTTAAAATAAAACCCTTTATTGTTAAAAACTCTCTTCTTCATTCTCATGCTGCCTTGATATCTCTGCTTGCCTCGCTGTCTTGGTAAGGCCATTGGGAGTGGAACTTAAGGAGTTCCAAATTTGATATGGATCCCTTGTGGAGGTACAGCCAGAGTTTATATATCTCTGACTTCTTCAATCCCCCTTTGTCTCAAGGGGAGTGTAAATATAAAAATGTGTGGCTGTCTCTATAGCTTTTTAAGTTTTTGTGCTTCCTCTCAAGCCAAAATTGTTAAAGATCATTGCACAGGTGAAAAAGCATGTGATTTCAACACAGAAAGTACAAAACATTGGAAATCGGCGAATAACCCTTAAACAGAAAAACACTACAGTAATTGAGAAAGGAGTAGGAAGATCAGATGGAAATAGAGAGTGGAAATATACCTAAATTGTCATTCTTGCTGTCGTCATTGCTATCCAAAATAAAGACCTCTGGTGCACTGAATTATCTCTGCCTTCCTCTGTATCTTCTGATATGATTCATAGTTCTTCTTTTACGATAGTTATTGCATATTAAAGTTTAGAATTTGTTACTAATCTTGTGTTGGGAAAAGGGAACACATCTTATCCAAGAATTGATTGTTAGTCTAATAAGGTCTGAATGGTCTAACCAAATCACCTACCAATTATTATTAGCAGAATTACAATGGTACTAACTCTTACAGCTAATAATATAGTGAAGATTTCTATGCACAAACTTTCTAGTATCTAATCTTTTCCTCCAGAGTAAATTCACCCTTTAAATGTCCCTCTAGACCTCAGAGTCAACATCTTCAAGAGGAAGGGGTAGGATGGGCGATACAGCAAGTTATCAACATCCTGAGTCCTTTGCTGGGAGAAATATGACAGGGGTTTCTTCTCCCTCACACTTGGGTCCATGTAGGGTTACTGCTTTACAAGACTGTAATCCTTTAGTAATTAGTAACTGACCATTGTGCTTTGTGCTTACAGTTTGTGGTCCCTGGTATCATCCAGCATCTTTGCTTTACTGCACTGTGTTTTTGTTCTAGGTTCATAGACAGCTCGCTCCACACTGACTAACTACTTGTTATTCCCATCCGGTAATTAAAAAGATGTTACACCACATAACTGCCCAAAGCTAAAACAAATGCAGGCAATAGTCATGTTATCACTACACAGTTGTTGACACAGCTAAAACAAACTAAAAAGTGTTCAAGCCCAGATAAGCCAAACAAGTTCTGACACCCTGCAATGTTAGTAAAAGCCTGTGGCCTTTTAGTAGTAATTACAAAATTATATTTATTGGATTTTCCCTTGCTTGTTCTACTACATTTCAGCTTGAACTGCCACTGCTCCATATGACTTAGCTTGAGAAAATTTAGTATAGATCCTGGGAAAGCTGGATCTCAGATATGAGAATCTGTATCCAAAGATTGCAAGGGAATTAAAATACAGAGAAAAAGTGAACTGCAAATTTCACAAGCAAGGGAAGTATGGTATGTTTATGTCTGCTGCATGATAAGGATACTTCTCCTAATCTTGAGGCACCTAAATAAAGAGGATCACATTCACTGTTGATATAACTTCAGTAATATTAGTAAGGTCATACAAAGGAATTTATTTGGCTTAGAGGCTAGTCTCATGCAGATAACTTGGTGTTTGTCAGTCCTGAAATTCCACCGCTCACAGACACATGATAAACTTTCTACTCCATTATCATTAACGTGATAATTGTTCTTCCTCTTCTGTGTCATGGCTTTTGAATTCTTTGGCTGTAAATGTACTCAGAGCCTAATGCTTCTTTCCTTGTGGGAAAGTGCACATACTTTTGATATATTAAAGATTTAGCTATCCCATAGAGAAAAAAAAAAAAAAAGAAAATTACTTCACAATATTTACATATCTTCCAGATTTATCATCTGCAGTAAGAAAGAAGCCCATATGAGACTTTAAAGGATGTATATGTTTCTCCACTCAGCTCTCTCTTCTCCTTTTCTCCACATCATGGAAACATAACCAACTCCCCCTCCAAAAAAAACCAAACCCAAACCAACTTATAAGTAGGAAGTATTTTTTTCCATTTCCTGGGAAACATCAGACAGCTATGTGCCTGGTGACATTAAAATTTGATGCAGGATATCTTCCAAGCATCTGAAAATTCTACTTACTGCAATGTTTCCAATAGTTTAATATACCCCTAGAAATTAAGATTAACCTTTTAAAATTTTTAAGCAATCATTTAAAACAAAAAATGTATATATGTCAAAAAGACGACAATGAAATTTTACGGAGTATTGTATTTTCATTTACCAATATTAGTCAAAGAGAAAAGGATAGTACTGTGTATCTCAGACCTAAATGTCAGAAAATCATCAATCACTTGCAGAAAAATTACCCATTTTCCTGATCTCTTTAATCCTTAGGTGTTTAGACTGTGGAACAAAGACTTCAAAAGGAACAGCAAAAGGTAGTTCCAGTTCCAGAAATTGGGCACAATGAATGGCCAAATCGTTGGACTGGACTGACTTTCCTGTGACTCTCAAAGCAATTTCCAGACAGTATTTTCTCTGAACACAGGTCTACGTGTGTGTTTGTGTCCACTGTGCCCCAGTTCACATGGTATAGTCCTTTTATGTTAAAGGTGTCATTTGGATGTTTTTGTCACCATTTTATGAAGGTGCCAGACTGTCTGAGGAATGCCTCTGTGGCAAGTGTAACAGAATCCATTTTAAGTTGTTATACAGGATATCTCCTTTCATTTTTTCAGATGACTTCACAGAAACAAAGAATAAGAGAGTGCCTTAATTATTTTTCATGAACAGGCCATTTTTAATCTCATGGCACATAGGTATTTTGTAGTTGTTGGGGTTTTTTTAACATTTTAACATTAATATTAACATACCATTACAAATAACTAAGAACTTGCTAATGAGCACTTTCTCCCAGTAGAGTGTATACTGCAGAGCAGAGCAGATTATTGTTCAGTACTGCAGTTTTTTATATACCATTGTATATGTGGCTAGAACATTTCTTGCTATGTTGAGAATTTACCAAAAAGATAAGAATGGTAAATGAACACTATGGTTGTAAAATACTTTAAAGTTAGGAAATTTCAGAATTAAGTCTGCCTGTCAAATTGAAATTATTATCCTTTACATACATGCAACTTTTAAGTATGTTTTTTGCCCACCACCGAGCCTCTGCATTTTCAGGATTTGACCGTCAGTGCAATTCAGATCAGCTGCATCAACCTCCAAGTTTAACAGCATTTTGAATATATCCTAATATCTCTTCTACTGTCTAGGATGGCCGGAGTACAGCATAGCGTGGTTATATCTTCTCCACCTAAATGAACAAGTCAATACTGGAAGAAACTGCAAGTGGTGAGGTGGAACAGTTACTTGCTTCTCCAAGGACTTCTGTTATTGCAGGCATGTTTCTTAAACCCCTTTTTAACTTTTTCATGACCATAGTAATTGCAGGATTGGGTCCATTGCATCTAACAAAATGCTGCCCGTTGAACAGGAAGAAGCAGTAATAAATAACATTAAGTAACAGAGCATACCATTTACAAAGTGTGCTGAGTGATAAAGCATTGATTAAAATTAGAAGAAAATCGTGAAGTCAGTGAAGGATTTGGCAATACTTGAGGGCTGAGCAAGAAAGCAACAGGATCCCACGCTGTATGGCTACCAAAAGTCTCTTGTACATGGCCTTTCTCCACTCCAGTACTTTGACCAAGTGGATTCTCAGGAGGGTGTAAAGGCATTCAGGGCCTCTGTGTGTTCAATAGTCTGCCTTCGGCTGATCTGCTATTCATCACACACTACATGGTTACCATATGTAGAGTCAAGGAACCTAAATGTTCACCCTGTGGCTGGCATACCCAAGAAGCAGCAGGTTTACATGGTGAAACAGCTCTAGAGCATGTGTATCGCCTCTCTACCAGCTTCCAGCTCATGCACGGTGCTGTGCTGGACTGTGTAGAGCTCTTTGGTGTAGGGGTAGGGACATAGCCAAAGGGTAGCTGAAGTACTACATTCCTACCCATATGGTAGATCCTGCCTGCTAGAGGTGGGAAATCTGAAATTTGCTGGATTTCTGTACACATAACGAAGACAAGAGGGTAGGGGTGGCATCACACCAGGGCCGCATAAAAATGCCAGGATAGAGAAGAGGCTGACTGAACCAGAATGGGATTTGCAGGGACCTACTGCAATCCAACTGAACCAGGCTGGCATTGCCGCCTTCTTCCTCGTTATTCCAGGGAAGTCACTAGGCTGGTCAGGGTCTTGACTCAAGTGCCTCTCAGTGTCAGAGATCAACGCTAGGAATCCTTATGAAAGGGAAGACCCTTCTCTTTTGTCAGCTTAGGTTTTCATCCTGGATGGAAAGTCATAAGTCTACCCTATAAGAAACACACATATATGGACATATGTCTGGAAAACTCTGAAGAGAAATGTGCTTGCCTTCCCACAATGCCCCAGGCTGAGCCAATGCTACTCTGTCATGTCAGACCCTAATTGGAGCTCCTTAGGAGAAAGAAGTCTGCATCACATATTGTAAATGGCATATTAACAGTTTTCTGTTGCTGATAGCAGTCCCTGAGGATTCTGTGATGGAGTTTATTTTCACTAATATGGTAGAGAAACATGATTCTATTTTTGCTTTTCCCATCATGTTACTGAAGTTTGTAAATTATAGTAAAATAATGCACACCTGATATAATGCAAGAGTCAGCTTTACTACACCTCATTATTGTGTAAACACATAAACACATGCATTCACATACATATATGTATACACACCCACTGACTTTTCACTTCAGGAGTTGTATTTTCAAACTCTGGCTTCCATTTTCTATCCCCTTCCCCGATATAACTGAAACTTCAAGTCTGCCGCTGTTTTTATCTGCACGGTAAGCAATGATCCTTCTACACAGCCCCATTGATTTCACATGAGGGTAGCAGCCCACCTGTGTGTCACCACTTACATACAACTTAAGATCTTCAACATGTAAATGATGGCATAATCAGGCATTAAGCTGCATGAACTGCTTAAATTGTCTGGCAGATAAAAGTTGCTCCCTTCCCATTCACTGTACAAGTACAAATATAGAGGCCTGTTTTCACATTACCTTGCAGATTTATTCTTTGTTTCATGAGAGTGAAAGAAAAAAATGAATTTCTTGCTCTGCTAAAAAACAAGAAAGCAAAGATACAAACAAAAAGCAAGTGGGAGGCCTTCATTAAAGAAAGCTGTTTCAATTAATTAATGATCAAAAAGGGAGGTGCTGCCAGCCAAGTTTTTAACACGTAATTTTCTAGTATGTGAATACACTGTAAGATCTTTCCTTTGTGAACCAGAAATTGAATGCTTAGTGGTGACATACATCATCCTCCCAGACAATAAGCAGCATGTGGTTTTGCAAGCTGGGGTCACACCAGCTTGTAGTAACTGGATGTCAATTATTTTCCTTGGAAACAATGACTACTGGCAGGATTAAACTCCCAGGCTTTTGTGAGAACATAGTATGTTACCTTGTGAAGATGGCAATGATATTTCTTATTGCTACTGTAGATAATGTGTCTGTCTAATGCAATGGAAACATACTTCTTTTCATCTGCTGTGTGTCTAACCTTTTTGGTTTGATCAATGATGTTGTGTGAGTGAAGGTGCCAGGATTACTGAATCATTCCTGATTAATGGTGATATCATCAGCAGCAATTTTTTAGGCTTAAAGTATTGGTTAGTGCTCAGTACTGAAAGGAAGTACATTACACAGGTAGAACCACAGAACGCAAATCTGACTCAACTAAGCCTGAGATTTATTGGCATTTCTAAAACATGTAAGATATGGAGATACTATTTATGGGGTTAATCCAGTGCAGGGGGGGAAAAAAAAAAAGTGAGAAAAGGTCCTGTTCTGGTTTAAAGCCAGTTTCAAATGTTTTTCTATATCTATTTGTTATCTCTCTATTTTAAAGATTAATTTAGCTGCCTAGCCATAATTTTTCAAAAGCTTATTTTTATGAAGAAGCTGGAATGTTTCTATTTCCTTCCTTAATTATTTCTACCATGAAAGATATTTTTATATACTCTGTCATTATTCTAGTTAATGAAAACTTTCTGGTGACTGTTGTGGTTTAACCCTGCAGGCAGCTAAACACCACATAGACGTTTGCTCACTCCCCCCACCCCCAGTGGGATGGGGGAGAGAATCGGGGGAAAAAAAAAAGTAAAATTCATGGATTGAGATAAAGACAGTTTAATAGGACAGAAAAGGAAGGGAAAATAATAATAATAATAATAATAATAATAATAATAATAATAATAATAATAATGATAAAAGAATATACAAAATAAGTGATGCACAATGCAATTGCTCACCACCTGCCAACCAATGCCCAGCCAGTCCCCGAGCAGCAGTCACTGCCCCCTGGCCAACTCCCCCCAGTTTATATACTGAGCATGACATCATATGGTATGGAATATCCCTTTGGCCAGTTTGGGTCAGCTGTCCTGGCTGTGCCCCCTCCCAGCTTCTCGCTGGCAGGGCGTGAGAAGCTGAAAAGTCCTTGACTAGTGTAAGCACTGCTTAGCAACAGCTAAAACATTGGTGTGTTATCAACATTATTCTCATCCTAAATCCAAAACACAGCACTGTACCAGCTACTAGGAAGAAAATTAATTCTATCCCAGCCAAAACCATGACAGTGACTAAAACATTGAGAGAAGAAACTGCTCTGGACCTTAGGTAATCCAAGTTCAGTTTTAATTTCCAATATAAAATTATTCCAATATTGAAGTGTCAGTGGGAAGTAGGCATCTAAATAGTCACTAAAAATTACCTAGCTTCTTATCTCTACTTTGGATAAAAAACTGTTAAATGTTGGTAACGCATTTTCCAGCACACTATGTGCTCAGATAGTAAAATCTTTAGAGTACTGTTAGTCTCTTCCCCATCCGTACATATAGAAGGGAATCTCCCATCTCACCTAGGGTAGTGTAACAAATAATAAGAAGAAAGAGAACAAAAATGGAAAATCTAGCGGGGTAGGTTCGGTCTGCATGCTTTTGCAATTCATAACCAACCCCAGTACAATCACAAGAGTTACAGTGATGTAAAACTGGTAAGAGAAGAGAATTCAGCCGATAAATTCAAGACTGAGTCTTTCATGTTGTTTTCAGAGGAGCTTTCAGAACAAGCCCAACAGGCTTTGAAAACTGCCATCGAAAAGACAGTGGTAAAACAGATGTTAAAGATTAGTTAAGTGTTTCTGCAGTCACTGAACCGCAATATAATTTGATTTTGTTGCTCTTTTGATAAGAGCAGCATTTCTGGAGCATACTCATGTACAATAAGCACACACCTCTGTTTCTTTTTCCATTAATGCAAGTAACCTCTAGGGAATAAAACTTTTCCAGTGTTAATTAGGCTTGCTTTCAGTAAACTTTTGTGCTAGATAGAGATTTATAGTTAAATATTCTTTCATATTTGCGATCAGTTTTTAACGGATTGTGTCTGTTTTCTCTTACACTTTTCAGAGCTGTTAAACTGAGGAATAACTATTGGGGGAAATATGTAGTATTTTTCTTTTGTAAGTCCATTAATATTCCTGAGCACCAATGTGTCTATGTTAATGTAATTTTCAGTAGGTTCATAATGTGGGTAATCCCAGCATCTCCTAATCACTCTCTATTACCTGGAATTTATGTATTTTGTAACTGAACGGGAGAGATGAGCTGCTGTGCTTCAAGTGAATTTGAATCCTGTGGAGTTTTCTTTACAAAAGTGCAGCGAGTTACAGTGAGCTTTCTGCTTTGTTTTAAGCAAGCATTTGTATCCATGCCTGGATAAATGTAGACAGTAACAGCGTCATCTTTTCTGCAGAGCAGGCATACTGACTATAAAGCTATGAGCACACAGATTTCTGTATTTTCTGGTCAGTGTCCTCCATACTTGAAGGGAAAGTTTCCATTCTGTTGCAGGCTTTAGTGTAGATAGATATTCTGTAAATATGATTATGGTATCATTTTCATAGTGGGCAAATAGAATGAATTAAATTGGTGGTCTTTGTATCAATGGACTGTGCTTGGCACTGATTTGGCTGCAAGATCACCGAGCAGTGAAACTTTTACAAGCCTGTGAGAGAATATTTGTGAAAAAGGAAACTAGATTCTGGTGCCTTAGTTGGTCTGTGTGTGTATCAGTTAACCATGTAAGGATGCTAAGCAACATTAACGACCAACTGCTGAGCAGAGATGAGCAGGATAAGGGAAATGGTGGGAAAAACCTTTCTTATTTCCCGTCAGTGGTTCAGTCCCAGTATTAGACCTGAATTTAGGGAATGCTCCAAAAACTGGTGCCTGGACACAGTATTGGGTCATATTAAATGCTTGCTTAGAAGTAATTTAAAATAAAGAGAGAAAAAGTGGAAATTATATTTGAATCAATTTGATAAACTTTACCCCACTAAATATGCCATTTACTACGTTAATTTTATTATAATCTCTATGTTATTGGGACAGTACTTCTTTAAGAAACAGGCAAAAGGAGATTTAAACACTTGTCTTCACATGCTTCTGAAGTCAGCCTTAATAGAGCTAGAAAGAAACATTGTTTTCTTTCTTTGCTTCCATCAGAAATTTTAAAACACTTTTTTAGTCTGGGATAGCTTTCTCTAGAACTCTGGGAAAAATCTCAAGGCATGTTAATTTGAAATCCAATACACCTAAACTTCTACTTACAACCTGCAAAATCAAATATATTTTCATGCAGAACCCAACCTTCAGAACTCCTGTAAGAAGGGATGTTCTTCTTCTCCTTCCCCTTCAAGGAGCACTGAATGAGCTTCCAGGTAAAAGTAGTTTTGTTTTACAAGCTGAAACTCTTTTATTATCTGTTAATTCTAATGATGTCTTAGAAAAATGAAAAGATTGATTTTGTCTTTTTATATGTAATATTTATAAATTCTCATTTATTTTAATCTTGTTCTCATGCCTGATATCATTACTAGGATCCTTTGATAAAAGTACACATTTATTAAGCTCTCTCTCAATTTCTAAGGAATGTTTTGTCTCTTTTCATATATTCAAACAGGGCAGCAAACAAAATAACTTGAAAAAGTTTACAGTAAATTCTTCCTAATTCATGGCAAGCAATTTTCAAACTATTAAAAAAAGGTAAAGAACAAACATGCAAATTGTCCCCAAATTACACATACAAATTTCAGATACACATCTGTTCATTAAGAGTAAAACTATTTATAGATAAAAAATAGGCCTTTAAGCACACAAGTAAACCAACTGAATCACCTGCTATCTATTTTGCACTCATAAATGCATAGCCAGAACATGTAAAATGTACTTACTCAAATGCTTCTCTAAATGTTATAGTACATCACTACTTAAGAATTAAAATATGTGGGTTTTTTCTAGATATAAACAGTAATAACACAGTAGTAATAGACGTTAAACTTTAAAAGTACTCATAAAGACCATTACAGGATAAAATTCTGAAATGGCCAGCACGTAAAGGTAAATGACAAAAAGAAGAAAAATGTTTTTCCACGATCCTATAAAGTTGAGGTCTTTTCTTTCTTTTTCTTTCTTTCACAGTTGCTTCCCACAAGAATATATAATTTCTCTTCTCAAGGGCATATGACTCGTTAGTATAAAGAATCATAAGTAAGTAATTCTGGGTCAGGAAAGAATATTATCTACTTTATGACAGTAGCTGATAGCAGTCCTCAAGCAAAGAATATAAAATATACAGTAAAGCTTACCCATTTTCCAGCACTCTGTGGCTTAGCTTCTTAAGTTATAGATATTATCTTTTTGTTTAAAAACTTTAAATAGTTTTTACTTCATTAATGTCTTTAATTGCTTTTTGTATCTATTTATAATTTGACATTAGCTACTTCCTTTTGCTACAAGGCTTTCCCACAGTCTATCTGCAGCATGGAACAAGTACTTGCTTTTGTTTTAAAGCTCTGCATAATGATTTCTTTGCATTAATTGTAGTGCTTTCATTATCAGAAATACTGCATAATCTGTTTCTGCACACCTCCCATGATTATAAAGTTGTTTATCATATCACTTTTCCTTGTTTCTTTTCAAAGGTGAAGTCTATTTTTCTACACGCTATTCCAACTAGATCTTTATTCATGAAACGGCAACTATTTCCTCTATAACTTTTTTGAGTGGTGGGGACCAAGCTGTCACTACTCAGCACTCAAGATGCAGGCACATCACAGATTTATACAGTTGCATAATAATGGATAGTGTTTAACTCTCCATGCTTTTCTGAACAATTCCTATATTTTGACCATTGTTTTGATTAACACCGTTCACAATGACTCTCACATCTCTTTCCTGTGTAAAGTACATAGCTTAGAGCACATCACCCAGCACATATGTTTAGGGCTGTTTTTTATCATGTGTGTTACTTTGAAGTTATCATTCTTGAATATCATCTGCCACTTTATCACTTTGTCTCTTGATACCGTTATATTCTCTGTAGCTCTTTAGAGCCAGCTGTTTTTATTATCCTCAGTAATTTTGAATCACCAGGAAACTTTGTCATCTCACTAATTACCCCCTTCTACATATTATTTTTCAATATGGTTAACAGCGAAAGCCCAAGCACAAATCCCTGTGGGATGTGCCTGAAAAGTGATCATTTATTTACCCCTTTCTTCCCAAGTCCTTTAGCTGACTATGAATCCACAAAATCTTAAGGACCTTTACTGAATGATCTTGCCCAAAGTTTTTCAGTGTTAACATATGATGTACTTTTAAATACCTAAATAAAATTTATATTGAGTGAAAATTGACTCATGATGGTAGTATATGACAATGGGAAATGATTAATGTTGCTGCCTACCTAAAATCTAAATATCTCTAAAAGGTTACAATAAGTACACAACATTTTTTCTTAGCCTATGGGCTTTGATGAGATGCTGTAGTTTTGAGTGTCTGTGTCCTTGAGAATGCTTTTGCCCAGAAAACAAACTCTTGTCTTTATAGGGGAAAGGTTGAATTCTCAATATTTTTGTTGTTGTTTTTTTGTTCTGTTGTTCTTTCTTTTGCTGTCCTTTACACTTTTCTGTGACCTGGCATTGACCCATTTACAGAAACCAAAAATCCTGTTTGAAATGCAGAATCCAGAAGGATGACAGAATTATTGTTCTGGATTTAGGCACTTTTATAGCGATGCTGCTGACAGAAGTCACACAGAACTGGCTTTAGTGTCCTTTAAATCCCCCAACAATAACAAAATGTGGTCCTTGTTATAGGGCAATCACGGTTAATCTCCTATACAGCACAAGTGGTCTTTGTTCCTTCACATTGCATTCTGTTCATTACTTATTGCTTTCCCTGTGTTTATCTGCATTCTAATTTGTGTTTAATAGAAAGGTTCTCCCATTTTCCCCAAAGGCATTTAATTGAAGTGAAGGTGACCAGCAGGTGGTTTGCATAAAATTTCATTAGCCTTTTAGATTGTTTTTGACACCTTTATGAAAGAATGCTTCATTACCATGCAAATGGTCATTGGCCCTGTTTCCAAGCTAATCGCCATAGAACATAACATACATATCACAATGTTATATTCTCTAAGATTTATATGATTAATTCAGCTAATTTCAGAGTTATAATGACACACTTAAATAACTGCAGAATGGCAAGTGTCTCATTCAAGCCATATCATATTATGCCATTAAGGGTATCCAGTACTATTCAGATAAGAGAAGAACCAAAGAAAATGTGTTTGTTTGATAGTTTTATCCTTTGAGATAAAGAAAATGATGAATTCTTTCCAGCTTTGAGATGACACTAAGGCAACTCAGTACAAGAACTGGTATTAACTTTAATTTCTTTGGTTATCTCTTGTGAATATGAATAAATGAAGGTCTTTTTGCTTACAAGTTTCTAACCCAATAATACTTGTAATTTCCAAAAAGTACAATTTTCAAAATATTTTAAAATATGTAAAAAAAAAAATCACCTTTTTTAATATTAATTGTGTTCTTTTTATATTGCTGACTTCTTTAAATATCAGATTTTGGTCTTTATTTTTACTATCATTTCTAGCTTGTACATTAAGCAATAAAAAATGTCACATGTCAGTATCCACAGACTGGTTGCTTATTTTCAGTGCATGTATAGTTTGCATCTTCTCATGTAGCATTCTAATTTTTCTGAATGTTCATTCTAATTTTTTTGTGCTCTGAACATAGCTTTTGAACATGGATTCAATGAGTTTCAAGTAACACAAGTTACATATATGTGAATACTGTGAAAGTAGAGTGTTTTTTATCAAAATCCTTTCCTTTTGGGAGTTCTTATTTAGAGAAAGATCATTTGACGGTAATGAGACTGCAGTTTTGTTTTAATAACTGCCATCCACATACAGCAAAGCATGGGAATTTGCATGTTTTTATGACTTTTTTTGTAAAAGAATTAAAATAGAGCATTATAAGAATTTGGAACTGCAGGTAGCCAACACTAAGGCTGTTGGATGTTTCAACCCAATTTAGCAAGTACTGAAGCCTGAAAACTGGCGCTGTAGTTGCATGTAGGCCAAAAAGCCACAATGATATCCTATGTAGTGGACTGAGAATTTCTACTTGTTTTTCACAATTATGTAGCAATGAAAATATTCCATAAACTTCATCTCTTGAGAACTGGGGTTTTTTTTAACATAGACAATTATTTGTCCTTATGTTTTTTATTGTAACATGCAACGTGTATGCATTTTAATGTAACTTATGGTTAACATTTATGTTAACAATTCAAGAGCTACCTTTCAACACCAAAAATGATAGAGCTTTGACATTCTGCCTCATGTATGCCTGTCTGAAATGTATGTCACTGGCATATATCATTTTATGGACAGCATGCAATTTCTGTGAAGGACTGGAACCTCTAGCACAAATTCACAACCAGGGCGTGCAACTGATGGACTTTCAGCTGGTCTGCTTGCCCTAATGAAGTGCCATCCACATACTGGCCTAGCAGAGGTGAAGGTCCTGATGGAGAAAAAGGTGACTGGCAGTTGATGGTGCCAAAGGACTTCCAGTGATCTGATTGCCACAGACCCCGAGATTATCCCCTGTAGGACTGTTGCTTTAGGCCCTCCCATAGATCCTTCCTTGAGGTCACTGCCTATCCACACCTTACCATCTCGGGTCCCCTTGGGGTCCCTGCCTCTCTGCAGGACCCAGTAGGTACACAGTCACCACATGCATAAACTCATTTCTTCCTGAAGGAAAGCGCAGGTTCTCCAAATAGCTGCCGTGATTTAAAATATCATATCAGGATTCTATTAGTTCTCTCTATGTATAGCTGGAGCTCTAGTAATCACAGATAATGATGATATTAAACCAGCATCCTCAGGAAGGGCCTGTGTAAAAATGGTATGCTCTAAAAAGTGTTACACAGCAGATTAAGTAACTGTGACATTCACCTCTTGCCTACCATCAGAACAGTATGATGATCAAGACCACATACTCATAGTGCTTTTCTGAGGTCTGGGAACCAAATTAAATTAATTTATTTCTACATGATTGTTATTCTTTTTCTTTCCTTTTCAACTATATAGGTATAAAGTGAAACTCACGCTTATCCTTCTTTGGAAAGGGGACTCTTCTGGCAGATTCACAACTATGCATATCCCGGCCCCGGCTTGATGACCCAGAAGGGTTTGAATTGAGAGTAGCAGACTACTAGCATGAAACTAATTGCAAAATTTCAGTGTTACCAACACTGTAAATGATATTCAATTAGGTAGTTGACAATGTTGCTGTCATAACAATGGTTGCTGCTACTACTGCTACTACAGACAATTTCTGACTTTAACAAGCAGTGTCATCTTTTCTGAAATTCATAAGTTGTTATGATAAGAAATGAAATTATGTGACTTAAAGGACCATGTCTTATTCTGACATATGACTTACTCAATTAGTGGAATAAATCTTACTGCAAATCATGGAAAATAAGTCTTGAAAGCAGTATCAGGAAAAGATTTATGTTTCTGAATCATTTAGCAGCTTAAAAAAAAATACATCAAATTCAAGAATTTTTTTAATTAAGTTTTAGTATTTATGCATTTGAGTTGTTTACTTACTGTAATAGTGAAGTCTTGTTAGTCAGTATGGAATAAGTATAATTAATGTAAATCTCAGGAACACAAAAATGTCCTGTTCCATAAGAACTTTGCAAATCATTATCCTTATTTCATAATTTATCAAACAGACCCTCAACCTTTTTTTTTTTTCCTGAAGAATCACAACATTGGAATGACTGTTGTCAAGAAGGGAGGACAGTTTCAAAATTCCACAATCTGCATCATAAAGCTCCAGCTACTGACCTTCTGCTCTTTTATTAAGAAAGAAAATAATTTAAAGAATTTCTGCTGACCCAATGGGTAATACAGAATAGGGAGAGTGAAGTGATTTTTCTTATAAACTAATCTCAGGCCATTTCAAATTGCTATACATCATAACCAAGTCTTTAAATTCCATGAAAAGATGAATGGACAATCACTGACAATCTCTGAACATCTGTTTTCCATTTCAACATCTTTGCCTTTTGAACAGTACTAAGGTATGATATAGTGCTGGGTGGTTTTTAGTCAAAGACATTGTTTGGCATATTTCCATTACTTTGGTATCCATTACTTTGATTTGTGCTATGTGTAACAGTATAATATACAAACTATATGGTAGACTGTGTTAAATGCATGGTATAATTTGTACAGTGCAGTTGTACAATGCATAGAAAATGCATAGAAAAAGCATGTGAAAGTGCATCTGTATCACAAACTAACTGCAGAAGATAAAAAGCTGACTGGAGCACTTGTATAACAATTCAAATGCCAGCTGGAAGTCTAAAATCATGCCTCTGTTGTAAGTACTAGTAGATCCTGATAGTAACTACAGCATGGTAATTAACTATTAAATCAATGAGAGCAATATTGCTCCCTCCCAACTTGTTTCTCCAGCCTCAGCTTTCTTGCCTCAGTCTTGCCTTGGTTGAGCTTCGGGAAACCTGTTCACCTTAGAGAACCAATCTCACGTAAGTACTGCTTGAACATCACTGCCCAAATCAAGCACAACATACAACCTTTATCTAGCACTTTTCACCAGAAAAAGCTGGCAGTGACATCTTTTACTGCAGCTTCTGTTTTGGCGTTTCTTTGTAGGGTCTTGATAGTGAAACTCTTAGTTGGTCAATTTAGACAGGTCACATGGTATGAATCAATACTGCTCTGGGAATCAGACAGTCAGGATAAGCATACAAGTATGAATACAAAGTTAAATTTTATGATTTTCCTTAATGTTTACTTAAAAATCTCAGTTTCCATGAATATTTAGTCAAAAAAATTCATTAATAGAGATACAAATGAGGCTAATGTGCAGCCACAGTGATTGATTTTAAGGTGCAAATGAGTATTTGCAGATTTTTTGAGAGCAGAAATCAATCAGTTTCACCTAAATTGTAAGAATAATCTAAATAACGTTTATATACCTTATTCACAGCATTCTCCTGATTTCCCTACAGAAGCATCATGAGGTATAGATGATGTAGAGTGTTTTTACCCTAACTTCTCTCTTCTTGAGGACCTTGAGGAATACAGTATTCCCACAGTTGGGAACATGAAAAAAAAAGAAAAACAAGAAAAGTGTTTCATACGTGTTTAACCAATCTGGAAAAGCCAAGGTCCCATCTCCCTTCAGAACCAACATAAACACCTCAAGAGTGTGTGGGAGGGGAGAAATCCTCAGTGCTGTCCTTTTATATTAAAGGATTCTGATAATAAGTTATAGTACCTTTAGTTATAATTTGACCTTAAACTTTTCCAGGATCAGTGCAGCTGTACACAAACCTCAAAGTTCTAGTTAAATGCTGCAATGTAGTCTTTGATATCTTTCTGTGTTATGATTAATTTAATATATTAATTAATTAAGCATTTCCATATTTATAATTGAGTGGTTATGCATGGGTAATTATCACATTACTACTTAAATACCACAAACAGCTTCCCTCACTGAAGGTTTTTTTGTCCTTTTTTGCTTTTCAAATGCACTGTGTTTATATGTAACATTATTCAGCAAATACAAATAGTAAGATAAATATTTATGTCCTAATATACCTTAATTTAAATGTAATTTTCTTTTATATGTTTAAATTTGTATTTACTGAATGATGCTGAGTAGCCATTATTACCTGCCAAATAACAGACAGTAGTAGTCATGGCTGATGACTGAATCCAACTTAATCCTAAATTGCTTTAAGATTCACAGAAAAAGTTGCAACTTTAGAAGTTAGTTAAGATAACTAAATTTTTAAAATCTAGGATGTATCACATTTTCCATCACAGCAGTATCTTAATCTATCGTATATTTCCTAGGCTGCATTTCTCTTTTGTTAGGTTGCAGATTCACGTTCAGTGACATGGCTGCACAAGCTAATATCCACCCTATTGCCAGGCACTTTTTCCCACCATCAAGCCGCCTTCTGTGTTTGCTGCTACTCACAGTTGCATCCAGCTGTTTATGCGGTGAACTGGGGAATTGATCCAGCTGTAAGAGAGCTCAAACATTTTTTGCAGGGATAATTTAGGCTAAATTAGTCCATCAATCCAATCCATTCTGTGGCTGTATAAACACTCGTGTCAAGTGTTCAGCAGAGGCTCCTAGAGCAGAAAAAACCTGGGAGATGAGGGTGGGCTGGTGCACCTTACTGCACAGTTGCTGTTGAAGGATCACAGCCTCAACGTCCAGGACTCACATTCACCTGTAGCATAACTGGGACATATAATTAGCTCATTCTGACTAAGGCCAGTTTTCATCACTGTGCTGTGTACACGCTTTTTTGCGAGGAGCAGTTACGTTAACTTCCTGTATTTACTGAAAGCTAAGACTTATCTTTTTCTCCCAAATGAGAAACTGGTAGCTGCAAATCTCACAGGCCCAAGAGGTGCCTGCCTTTCTTACATTTATTTATGAACCACCTTGTGCCTTGATCTTGCCTCTGGATCTGCTAGCGTGGACTTCTGTGCCTGTCACTTAAATCAGTAGAGCTTCACAGAGGCCCAAAGGGCCATGGCAGTAAAAGAAGATGAGAAGAGCTTTAAGCAAGACAGAGTTAGAGAAGTAAAAATACTGCCATAGTTGGCTTCAGCATCTTTTTTACTTTCAACCACTGAAAGTTCTTTCAAATACTTAATTCTCTTTAGAATATTTTCTGCTGAAACTGAAGATGATAATTTTAATGTGCAGGTCTTTCTATTATATCCTCTGACAAAACAGTTGAATAACCACTTTGAGGACTGGATTTATGTTTCTGGAATAAACTTTTAGGAACTCCCTTAATTTGTTCCATTCTAGTTTTGGAAGAAGTGTAAATGCAGTCTTATAGATCCATCTTTTGCTGAGAAATATCTAGTTTGCAGTCTTTACCTCTACTCATGAACATTCACGTTGTCGATATTGCCTACCAATAGTACAATTTCATTATGCTGTTTTTGAGCAAAACTGAATACCAGCTTGCCACAGTAATGTCTACTGTTAGCAGTAAGGGGACTTGGGCTCAGCACTCCAGTGCCATCCCAGTGCAGTATCAAAGCAATAGCTCTAGAAAGCTGAATTAAAGCTGGTAGTTGAAGCAGAACACATTTCCCATTCTCTCTACATTATTCCTGCAAGTGATATCTTTCAGAGGCAGTGCTCTCAGGAAGAAAAATAGTGTACTGCTCTCGTGTCTCGGTTATGTATTTGTAAAACTACTCAGGCAGCAAGAGAAGTTGAATATTTCAGTATCTGTCTAGTCCTACTCCATGGATACAGAAAAAAACCACTGAATGAAAGGTGCTACATTTCTTTAATACATACTACTGCAGATTTCTGAGATAATTTGCTAACAAGGGGTGAAAGTGCAGCAGTTGTGTTTGAAAAGACTTGCACATCTGGCAACTGTGTATCGAAGCTCCATGTTTGTTAACCCGCGTCGTTTGCACTGCAGTTGTTTAGAGAATCAGGGTGTATGTCTTTGTTGAAAAACAATTTCCCTGCAGATACGCAGAGTGCAGCCTGAATAAATCAGCTAGAAGGACCCAGAAATACACAGTCATAAAATGTCCACATTAATTGATATGTTCAATAGCTGCCTCTGAAATTGCAGAGTAAGTTTTTCACACTAAGCAATGATAACAGTAAGTACATCATGTTATCTTCCAAAAGTTGAACCAAAAGAGCTAAGGGTAAAAAAAAATTAACTTATTAGTAAAAGTCAGCCATATAGAGTCAAGAGATACAACTTTTCTAATGCATTTTATATTAGATCCATATTTTATGGAGTAGAAGAAAAATTGTGGGAGGACCCAAGGTCCTCTCTGATGCTAAGTAGAGCTTTAGGACTAACATTTATATACAGGATAATTATGAAAGGTAGCATTTCCTCTAGACACAATCAGTGTAGAGCTGTTTACGGTAGATATCTGCACATTTTTATCAAACATTTTCTCAGTGTATGGAGAAATGATGTCTCACAGGGAGAGAATGTTATAATAGTCTAGCAGATTACCATCTTATGTGTAGATCTCAATATTGGTAACACTTCTAATATACGCTGCAAAATATTGGCTGTTTTGCAGGTAACTTGAGGACCAGTAACTTGCTAACCTGAGCCTTTAGAGTTCACTAATCATGGAGCTCTTCAAATTGCTTTTTGTTGGCAGGGGAAATAAGCTTGGAAGCGTTGAGGTGCTTCTGCCTTTTGAGCTCTGCAGTCTCTGTACGAGAGCTCTGTGGCTGTATCACAGAGTTTGGTGCATTTACTCTCCACAGCAGGTTGCAGTGCAGAGGTCCCCAAGCTAGCAAAAGATGTTTAAACTCCAGAGCTGGAAGATGTATAAATGCATAGATGCCTGTGATTGCTCAGAGCTAATAAGCCCTGCTAAAAGGCAGATCTATTTAGCTGGGATGTAGCACTGTGCTGATCCTGCTGTGCTGCTTTGGAAAATATGTCTGTTCGGCACCCCAGTTCACTGTGTAGACATACCAGCTTGCTCAGAGGTCTCTAATGCAAAGCTCCACTGGGCTCTGAAGACTTGTTTGTATCTGGAATACTCTAAAGAAATGTAGACAATGAAGCTTGCATGTTGAAAGGATCATACTGCTACCCACAGATCTTGTCTTGTTCTGTATAAAAATGTGAGTAATCACTTTAGAAGGTGAGAAGCAAAGTCTCCATGAGAAATAATAACAAATGTATTGTATGGTATTCAGTCATTGAAGATGTCAGGCAGCTACTTATATGACTGATTATGTGTCGTGGTTTAACATCCCCTTCAATATATGATAAATGGTTTATGGAGACTGTCATGACTTAGATTCAGTTTCGAGATCTGTCTGCTAACAGGCAGATTTAAGGCCCATCTTCAACAATTAATAGAGTTTTGACTTAACTGGCCTGGGACAGTAGATTTTTATTTTTGTGTTGGACAGTTGTGTGATTACATCGTTTCCTGTTCTTTACCTCCCCCCCTGCAATCCCTTTTCATTCCATAAGAATAGTTGGAAAAACAAGGGGCAAAGGCCATTTTTTTTTTTTTTTGCAATAGGATAAATACATGGTTTGTAAGTCTCAAGAAAACTAAAAAAATGCCTCCACAGAAATGAATTCCTCTCTTGGAATGTGACAGACCTGTGGAGTATTTTATTATCCTACCACTTAGTTTTGGCATAAGTTGAAATAATTTTGAAAATTTAGAACAGAGGAAAAAAAAAAAAAAATCTAGTGTTACCTGCTAAAAGAATAGACTGTTTTCTGAAAGAGTAGATGACCCTTTGTTTGGTCTGAACAACCTAATACCTGAGCATGGTTATTACTTCTTTAAGTGCTCCTCCATTCTCCTCATCCAGCACCTCATGGACCTAAACTGAACAGTGTAGGGAGATAAAATTAACATTTTAATTTATACATACATTATAGGGTAAAATAAAATAAATAAATAAAACTTCATACATATCGCTTATCAGAGATATCCTTAGAGTTTACTGAATCAAAGTGCTGATAACTCCATCCTGAAATGCATAATTCAGCCCCATGGAATATATTTATATAGCAAAGATGTATTTTATATGTATGTATAAATATATGTCTAGTCCCTCTGGGTATCTACACTTCATCCTTTGAATTCACAAAAGCTCTCAGAGAGACAAGATTGTGGACATAGGAGTTATAATTCTGAGGAACTGGTTACAAGAACTAGAATCCAATAACTTAATTTAAATATATAAAAGTCAAAACAAATAGTACAATATTCCTTCTTCCTTTCTCTTTCTGCCCTCCTTTCCTGTGGTTTTTGTTAACATTTTTGGCCTTGCATGATTATCAGTTGCCTTGTTTGTAACTGGACTACAGCGTTTGAAAACAACTCCAAAAAATGATGTTGTCAAATTTGCCATATTCATTTAGGCATTTTATTAACCAAAAATCATCTTCCAAGCTCCTCCATATTGACAGCTACCCTATACTTAACCTAAACTTAATCTGATCTCACAGCAAATTTACAGCGGAGCATTGCTAGCAATTTAGCAGAATTAATCTTGTCCTATGGTTGCCTATACCTGTCATTAAATACTTTCTATTCTGTATGATTTGAAAGGTCAGATTTCAGTTGTCTTGGTTACGGCAGGGTTTTGGGTTTGGTTTCTGGGGTTTAGGGTTTTTTTCCGAACTTCAGAACTCTTCTTCCATGCCTTAGTGTTAGGCAATTTATAAGAAACAGTTATCACAGTTACATAGTATTTTTTTATATTTTTTTAATGGATGAATGTTTAGCATCTTAGGGAACAGAAAATGCTTTTCAATGGCACACTACAACTTTCCTCCATTTCCAGAATCTCCACTGCTCATTTACACTACACGCCTGACAACTTTTTCAACTTACCTGAAGGGTACTTCTGTTGAGTAGAGGCACTCCAAGGCAAAATCAATCTTCCTAATGGTGGAGAGAATTGTGCCACCTCAGTTGGTATTACAGGTTATTTAGCATAAACATATGTGTTCCCATTAAGGACCATCCACATTCAACTAAAATGAGTCACTTGTGTAAGAAGTTTTGTTTATAAATCTGAGACTAATTTCCCTAGTCTATTCTGTATGTGCCATGTGGTATAAAATTGTACAAATGTCAGTGTGCAGCCTTGTAATATATTTCTCTGAGAGTAAAATGTAAAGTCATTATGCAGTATATTTCTCAGCAGAATTATAAATAAATAGAACATGAAAAATAAAATCAGTTCTAGGTGAAGACCTTCACTACTTATCTCTCAGTTAAAAATGCAAATATTTCTTCAGTAACAACAACCCACTGACATGGTGGTTATATTAACATACACTTAATACAGATTATATTAATTATGTGCAAAGATAATGACCTGTTGGTTAAAAGGCTCCATTCCCATTAGCTTTTATAGCTGACTATATGCTCCACATGCACACGACTGTACTGTGGCTGCCCTTGTCTGAAAGAAGGGTCTTTTCAGTCTTGCACAACACACAGAGAGGGAGTCAGGTTTTCAACTTCCTCGGAGGTACCCTCTTTCAAGCTAGAGTGTCTTTCATCTGTAATAGTCAGACAGGAGAGTTTTGCATTTCAGAAGATGTTTAGTCTATATTTTGGCTAAAATCTGTGGAAATTTCAGCCTTCCTGAATCTGCCTGAGCCTCTTACGGTTCACCCAGCTGCTCCTGTGCCACCTCAGGATTCTGCCTGACTCCTTGTATTAGCAGCACTGTTAACACAGGGTTGCTTGCGTTAGCATTGTTAGCATAGGATTGGGGTTTTGGCAGCAGTGCCTGTCCACTCTGGAAGGAGTTTTCTTCCTGCTTGTCATCAGACCATTCTCTACGTGTATTTCTGGTGAGGGAGAAGGGGTCCCCCTTGCAGGTGTGGGCTGTTGCTTGTTAAAATTTAGTGCATCTGGGCTGTTCAGTATCTACCAGCAAGGAGAGACTGGGCTTGGGCAGGTACAGCAGGGACTGTAGAGTAGCTTCCATGGGTCTCAGTGGTATCTGGCATAAGGCCTATAGCATTTGTATATGATGCTGGCTGGCACAGTATACTCTGTTTGACCAGTGTTGCCTGGTAAATTTGGATCTCTCGGCATTTGTGGTTACAGTGTTCAAGGGCAATGTCAGACCACAGGCTTCAGATGAAAACAGTGCATAAAAGCTAAACCAGTGGCAGAGGGATTACAAATATCCTGACCTCTGCTGTGGGTATGTGTGTCACCTTCTTTAGTGGGTCTCATGTGGAAGAGTTTTGGAGAGCAGAAACCTGTAGCCATTGTGACAGCTGAGGCAGTGTAGAAAATGGGAAGGTCTGGGGGTGCTGTTTGTGCCAGGGAGCTTTTGATGGCATTGAAGCTGACCTGCTTTGCAGATAAACCAGGGCCATGTACTCAAAGAAGCTGAAATGTGAAGATGAGGTGTTGTAAACCTCACAAACTTTCTTCTTGGGATAAGTGTGGGCAGCCCAGGAAAACTCCTGCCGGTACCACTCCTGGGTGTGAACACACCCATGAAACCTATGGGGCTGCACAGGATGGCACAGTGGACCAGTCAGGAGGTTCAGGTCGAGCAGCTATGTCGCTTTCATGACACCATGGAGTGAACCTTAAGACCTAGACTGACTAGGCCAGCAAGACAACTTGGCCTCTATGGGCTGATAAAGGTACTATAAGAAAACAGTGTAAGAAAATCCAGTGGAATTCCTCTCTATTGAGCAAATGTTTCTGACACCTTCTGGCTAAATCTGATCATGTCCTACACAGACAATGACACCCTTATATGCCATCAGCGACCATAGTTTAAATGGTTATAAGAGTTCACGCTATTCCTATAATCCATGTAGAACTTTATATGACAGAATTTGATATCAGTTTTGGAAAGGGAAGTCTTAAATAAAGACAGTACATACCAGAATAAAGCTGTTAATGATAGCTCTCAGGGTTATGAAGTCATTCAAAAAAGGAGGTGTTCAAATTAGGGTTGTGCTTTTGTGATACACTTCATGATACAATTTTTAATTACATGGTCACACTATTATTTTTTCCAAAATAAGCTTACATCACTGAATAAACAGCACCAGGTCTTTTCTACAGATGAATCAGAGTAATATCTTCAAGGCATGTGTTTCCTGCAGCTGCACAAAAAGTAATGTAAGGTCATGTGATTAAAGACTATCATAAATCATTTGTTGAATAGGCAACTTCAATTATGACATTTCCTAACTTTCTAGTATTAAATAAGAAAAGTTCTTAATGTACTCATAAAGCAGCTTTTTCTGTGCACTTATTTCCTACTTTAGCTTTCTTTTTGTTTGGTTTACTTTATTACGTAGTCAAAATGAATTTAGTTTGCCTAATTAGAATATATACAAGCCTATATCATCTTTAGAAATGGAGAATTTTCAGTTTAAATGTGCAATAATTAAGAGCAAATGGGACTGACTACTTAAAATAGTGACAGCTCTGTATTTTAAAATATTGGGATACAGTTGTTTGGTTATAGAGAACAAGAAAAGAAAGCTGGAAAGATGCCAGTAAAGGCATACTTACTGAGAATTTCACTTTTATCTCAAAGATCAAAGGAACCCATGATCTTCGGCAAAAATTCAGACTGAAAGTGATGAAATTATAATGCACATTGTAGATGATAAGCAAAGTAATTGTTCAGCAATTTGTGGGAAGGTGGAGAGCTTTTATAAGAGAGCAAATGAAGACATAAAGTAGCCCAACTGCATGTTTATAGTCTGTCAGAGGCTATGTCTTGAAAAGTGGAAGGGTAACAGCCACTAGATATATTCTTCAACTGAAACCATATTCATATCAAAAATCAGGATGTACTGTTGCATAATTGGCACAACTGGGGACATCTAATCTTACTAATGTCTCCGTAATTGGTACAGACTATAAAAACAAAGGGATAAAGAACACTATTAGTATAATGAGTCAGACTGTTCAACCCTGACTCTTGGCAAGCACTTACCCAAATATTTCCACTGTGTACTCTCTCAGAAATTATTAATGTAGAATGGTATGCCTTCTTTCTTAACAAAATAGCTTGACCATTTCTAATATTTATACACAGGTTAATCAAGAATGTCCACATAGAAGAAAGGGTCACAGTTTTTGCATTTGCTCCCATTTTATCCTGCATGAAACTGGAATGAGAAAGTGTTGTACAGGGGCCAATACGCCTCTTTCCCCCACAATATTGTAGCATTGATGGAGATAATAAAAAGATTTAAAATCATCCTAAAACATACAGAGGTTTAAGATAGGAAAGCTTTATAAAAGCAAGCCTCCTCTACCTGTGCTGAAAAAGGAGGTTTAAAGTAAATCCAGGGCTTTACATCAGCAATCATAAATGGTATACTTCTATTGACTCAGAGGATTGTTCCTACTTATGCCAAAAGTTAATTTGTTACCAAAGCACCATTCACAGGTTTGATCTCCCACTGTTGCATGAAGAAATGGAGTTTAAGGATTAAATTTATTTTCCCTTTACGTTGATTTGTGTGTATTTCTGCAGTTCTGAAGGATTTGGGGTTTGCTCATAACAGCATGAGCTTCTTTACATTACAGGACTTAATATTAAATCCCTAAAAGTTCAGAGATGAGTTGAGTGACTGAATCTTAACGGTGGCTACTGTCCTCACAGTAGGAATACACATATTATTCATAAACTGCTCTCACCAGATAGTAATTTTGTTTGTGGTTTGTTTTAAATGAGCTGTTTAAAATTCTGTAATTAATTCAGTGTACACGGCAAAAATGACAGATGGTTATGATAAAGGAACTTAATGCCTCGTGGAATCAAGTCAAACCACAATCAGTAACAGATGTTTTCTGCAAAACCAGATTGTGTGTGTGTGTGTACATACTACATATATATGTGTATAGTTGGAATATGGATTTATATATGTGTGTTTATGTGTGTGTCTATCTGTATCTATAAATGTTACTTGAACACTTCCCCCACACAGGGCAATAGTTGTGATGTTTCTTAGTGCAATAATGACCACATTTATTCCTGTAGTCGTACAAAAGGATTCTGTCAAGGACAGTTCCTTCAATTCTCCTTAAATTTTAGAAAACATTTACACAGATATCAATATTGGCGACTTGTTTATAAGGTAGAAATATATGATTCTAGTTGTCAAGACAAAAAAATCAAAGCAATGGTTCCCAACATTTTTAGAGTTGTGGTAATACTATACAAAACATTGATTGTATTGTTTATTAGAGATTTCAGAAAGGCAATTACTGGAAGACACCAGTGAAACCGAGCTGGTGTTTAACAGTAGCCAGAATAGCTGTTAGCTTATGACTGGACGTAGAGTCAGTGAGGCTACAGTATCACAGGCAATCACTGTTTTTCAACATTATCAAATGTGGATCAAAACACATACTTCATAACATATATAAATACACATTTTTAAATCTAACCATCATAATCTCACAGAGCAAACTTGACAGATAAAACACAGCTAAAGAGGGATTAGGCATTTCATGACATTTTTTTCTACATCAGGCTGCAGTCTCCAATATTAGTAATCTCTCATTCAGCCTTGTATTCTGACCAACCCCTTCCATTGCAGGGGGATGCTATGACTGAAGCATTGCTTGATAAATGCTTGGGACCATCTAAGTGTGTCATGAACAAGCAACACAAGTATTCAGGGACTGGTGATTTCAGCTCTAGACTTTGGCTGGCTCCGAAAGGCTGAGAACCTGAACTGGGTATACACCCTAGGCAAGACCCAGCTCCATATCCGTTTAATACCAGCATGCATGCCAGTCCTTCTGCTCACACGCCCCTTCTCTTTGCAGAAAAGAGTTGGACAGAAGTCACAGTATACACTGCGAAGGTTCCTGGCTTGGAAGATCAGAAGTCAGGACTCGAGAGATACGTAGAGCCTGCCTGCACTTTGCAAACCCTAGGTATTCTGAACTGATGTGATTTCCTCTGCAACTCCAGGCTCTTTCAGCTCAGCCAGGGTTCACTACTGCCTATGAAGATCTTTTCATCCACATACATTGACACTGAATACTTATTTGTGCTGTTGGAGAGAAGAAAACAGAAACAAATGATTTGATTTAAATTCTGACACTTTTAAATCTGAAGAGCTCACTTGAGCTACAGATAAAATGCAACCTGCTAGTTAGTTATAAGAAAAAAATAAAATCAGGTGAGAAGTACTTAATCAAAAATTCTTTTGAGGCTCACAACACTCTATTTAAGTAAAGAAGTAATTGTCAAATACGTGAGTTAAAAAATTATAGGTCTGAGTAAGGCTCCTCAGGTATTTTGGATTACAGACCTATTATTTATTTATTTATTTATTTATTTATTTATTTATCAACCACAGGAAAAATCCTCTGCTCTTACTTCAGAGAGTAAGAATTATTTTTTAGTATCTTTATATTGCTACAGTGCTGTCTTTGTATGGTTTCCCTGCTTTTAGTTTTTCTTGTCTTGGACTTGATCATACTTGTGATGCACCAAGTAATCAAACCTTCAAGGAACTGAGGAGGGTTAAGTATCTCTCAAGTTATTTAGTGTCCTAAGATAAGAAGCTCACTTTTCTAGAGATATAGTGTATAAGAGAACAGTGTGGTTATGAAGTCAATATTTTATTCAGCATCTAGGAGACGTAGAAGTATATAACTCCATCTGCAGTAAACTAACAGAAATTGTTGCCCAACTTTAAAGAGAAATTTAATGGCAATACTCAAAATCAAGGGCTGCAAAATCACAGAATTATTGTTATAAATCAGTGGAAGAAGTGGGATGCTGCATAGTGGGAGCTCATTGTCTCTGAGCTTGCATAACCAGCTCCTTCTGGCTCTTAGCCTAATCATTAGACCAAACATTATGCTGTTTCATGATGTGGAACCTATCTGGATTTCTAGCTTAGTTTTTATCATGCAAAAGATGCTGCAAGGCTTGAAGTAATCTCACTGAAATGAATATCTCATTTGAAAGTGAATGGAATAGAGACCTGTCTTGGAAATGTTTAAAGATTTCAGAAGGCTACATTAAAGTACCCACACAAAGGGCCCTCCCAATTGTACTAGAGCTTTTACAAGCACGTAGTCCCTCCAGATGGAATCTATTAGAGTCAAGGAGATTTGAATCAGAGATATAATCATTCTTCTAGAGAGCTTCTGTTGTAAACAGACAATACTGACAAAACTAACAGTAACCCAGATATACGAATACTCATGAATAAAGCTCACAGACATTCAGTGATGAGACTGGATTAGAACTCAAGTTCTGCCTCAAAAAGTGTTTGCAAATGTCCAGTTTTATAGGTTGCGATCATTGTAAAAACACATGTTCTGATTCTGTAGTGTACTTTGTACAGGCTGAGGCCCAACACAAAAAGCAAAAACAAAATCAGATTGTAACATTGCATAGGAAAAAGTGGGACTAACACCACAAAATAAGAAGCATCATCAGTTAAAAAAAACGATATTTGAAAGTGTTAAACTGGTAATCTGCAAGTTGCTTCATGGAAATATTTAAACATGCTGTTTCTAAAGTTACAGGAGTATGCTGTCCTACCTCTCACTTCAGTACTTCTCAGAGAAATTACCTGCAGTACACACTTTCAAGATATTCTAATTTCTCTTCTCTCAACCTTTGAGACCCCAGCACTGGGCCATGTGATGAAAAGTGAAACTCAGGTAGGTTACATTATGGGTCTGGGATACTGCTGTATTGACCCTCTCCAAGGATCTTCAGACTGTGGTCTCCCGTTAGGTAGCAAACCCCTAGCTGCAGCCCGCCATCCCTCTTCCATTAAGTGACCTAAGTGTCAGATGGACCTGGTCACAGGATGCCTGGCATGCGGAGTGACAGGGCCAGCAATATCTCAGTGCAGGGCAGCAAAGGGGTGGGGCGAGAGACTGGCGGGTGGGGAGTGCGAGACAGGAGCTGGTGTACTGATACTCACCTTCAGTGTGTTAGAGTTGACAGGCAGCTGTTTGCCCGATGGCATTCCTGAGTCTGCATCGGCTGAGTTGCCTGCAAGAGAACAGGAGAGCCTTTAGGGAACGGGTGCTGACTCAAGTCGTCTACAACTGAGACTTGGCTGTCGCCATTACTATCCACTGCTTAGAAATCTCAGAGACAGTTCCATAAAGGAATCATCTAGTGCTTTGCTTGCATAACTTAATGCAAATCTACTCATTTGTCACACTTTTTTTTTTTAGGTGTAACCATTGGCTAATCAAATTATCATTTAAAACTACTACTGCTACTACTGCTACTACTGCTACTACTGCTGCTACTAGTATTACTGCTTCTACTACTGACAATCTGCATTTTCTGATCACATTCTTGTATACAGTATTTTTTGTTATTGGGATAATTCTTGTGCTCTGAAATAGTATCCTTCATTGAGACAATGGATTTTTTTTTTTATTTGGTTAATATGGGTTTCTGTTTGTTTAAAAATTATGCAAACTATGTCTTATATTATTATTAAAATTTTAATTTCAGATGGTGCCAATCTTCTATCATAAGTGTGACATTCTGATATGCTATTTGAATACAGAGAAAGTGAATGAAATTTGATGAAAAAAATATTCTTGGGAATATTTATGCCTCTATCTGTGAATTTTGTTTTTTGTCCACTTCACAATCTTTTCATCCTTCATAGACATTAAGTTGGAGACTGCAATAATGTTTAAAAAATAACAAT
Organism: Aptenodytes patagonicus; assembly: GCF_965638725.1. Classification (NCBI taxonomy): domain Eukaryota; kingdom Metazoa; phylum Chordata; class Aves; order Sphenisciformes; family Spheniscidae; genus Aptenodytes; species Aptenodytes patagonicus. The sequence continues at coordinate 50,197,851 of NC_134950.1, read as the reverse complement.
CAGAGGATATAAAATGAAAAATATAGGAAATTAGAAAGCAAGAAAATTTTCTTTGGAGGATTTGAAACCCCTCACCAAGATCTTCTTCCTTTCTCTTTATATACTGTTTCTAAGAATGCTACAAGAAGTAGGAAATGCATCAGTACCAGAATGCTCTTTTTTTTTTTACAGGTTTTCAGAGTATCCTCTAGAATTTACCCTCCAGGACAGAAAATCCTCTCTTAAATAAAAAGAATTGTAGGACTCCCAGATGGCTGTTTCTCCTTTCCTTTGAATTGTTATTATCTAAATTTTAAATAAATGTCTAAATGATAAAGCTCACATTCTGGGTTTTTACTTAAATGACTTTTAATAAAATTACTTCAGCTAAGGCATAATCATTTGAAAAGTCTGAAAATACCTTCTGTCCCAAGATTTTTGATGTCAAAATGGAATCATTATCTATGTAGCCCAGAAGGCTCAAATTCATTTCGCATTATCAATGATATAGTTGAGCAAACAGATGAGAGTTCATATTAGGAAATCTACATATTATATAAGCATATACATATACATATCCTCACATATATATGTGTACACATGAAGTATGGATGTATATCTATGCGTATATCTGTGTAACTGAAATTTCTTCATATTTGTCTGCTCTTTAAAATGTAATGACCAGACAGGTGGGATATCCTTGATAACCAGTTGCTCAGGAGAAGATTTCCATGAAAAGAAACTATAAGCTTGGACACTGGTAGCAGCATACTAGAGATTAATTTGAATTTTAAATTTTAAATGTGAATGCAATGGGTCTTTACTTGACAGAAGATTCCACTTCTAGTGGAAGCCCTTTAGCTTGGGCAGAAAGATGAGGATAATGTCATAAACTCACAGGCAGTGGTTATAGATATTGTATAAGCCAGAGGAAAAAGGAGGTTCATTACGGTTACGGTTTGTACACCAGTGGCCCTTTATTCCCACCAGTGCTAAAAGGCAGTAGCACGTCACAGTGCCATAGGCTGATCAAAGTTTAGAATCCTCGAAAAAACCATACCACGCACAAAATGCTGTTACAGAGACTCTATGAGAGACCAAGAGAACACAAAAAAGGTCTATGAAATGCAAATATATTATCGCCAGCCTGGAAAATAGAGACAACATTATTCTCACTATTAGAATGTCCCTATGTTACCTGAGTGTTTTCTCATTTGATTCCTAGGCTTTTTCACAGTTTGACATTTCTTACAGTACATAATCCTTGCAACAAGATTCAGTGCTTACAGTACAATAACAAGCAGAAGCAAGGCTTTTCTACATATTCTTCCAAGTTATTTTCCTTAAAATGTGATCAGACTTTGAAAAATATGTTGTTTTGTAGCTGGTTTTGTCACGTAAGCTTCTGCATTTAGAAATAACTGTGTGAGCAGCAGGAGAATTTGTTCTCTGGCTTGGTCTCTGATTAGATTCAACTCTTGAGGCAGAGTTTCTCTCTGGATGTTACTGCGTGGGCTGCGATTTCTGAAAGAAGAGATTACCAATTGTGACGTTCTGTTCCAGAACTGGTACATATGTTGACAAAACAAATGACACTGAATGTTTACCTGAGCTTCCTGCCACTGAAACCACTATAGCTGGCAAACTGGAGCCAGAATGCAATACTGGTATGAGAAAAAGGAAGCAGTAATTGAATTTCTCTAGAAATGCTTTTATACTGCAATCAGGAGACACTATTCAACATCAAGCAAATAAAAAGGTTTTTTATATATATATTTATATATATATATAAAAAAAATATATAACTAAATGTCTTGAAATCTTCCATCACTGGCAGTTCAGGAATTCACAATATCAAGAAATAAGCTCTAATTAAAAAAACAAACAAAAAAACCCTCAAAAACCCCCAAAAAACCACAAAAACCCACAAGCTCAACCAACCACCACCACCAAAACAACAGAACAGCAAAAAGCGAAAAAACACCCCTCCCTGCCCCCAAAAAAACAAACCAAAACAAACAAAAAAAACCCCTGAACTGATACCTGCTTAATTCTGGAAACCTCTTTCTAAGAAACTTATTAACAAACAAGCATTTCTGTACAGTTAGAAACAGCATCTTCATCACTAACATGACAATAGCTTAAGCTTCTTCTGCTTGGTGTTGAAACATCTTCCCCCTAAACCCAAACCCTTAATCTCAAACAGCCAGAAGAACATTTCAGTCTCAGCAACAAATGTGTTGAAACATTAGGGGATGCAAGTCAACAACATGCCAGATAAAGCCCAAAGTTTGGCAATGAAGGTCTTTTATTTTGACAAATTTAAAGGGTACACTTGATGCGAAATAAAGCATATCTCTTTTAACAGCATGTACATATGGTGGTGTATTTACTCGTGTAATGGATTTTATCTTAAATTCCATTGCACTCCAACTGTCTTGCAAAAGAACAATATTTTAAAAAGCCCCACTCCCTGCTGGTTTTATTGCTGTGTGTCTATGAGAAGCACAGTGTGCATATTGTTAGTAGTTTCTCTTAACAATATTAAATTAAAGTCTTATGCAAAATATCAGGGAAAACCGTGATATTCTTTGTCCTTCCTAACAAAATTCCAGGTAAACCTCTTACCTCCTTACCCTCTCTCCACAGCTTCTGATTAGAAACATACACTGTTTTCTCAAGTTTGAGAAGCTTTACTTAGGGGGGGAAAAAAAAAAAAATTCCTCTCATCCCAAACCCCTATAAATCTGTAAATCCCATTTCAATAATCTCTAACGTTTTGCAGCCAAGGTGTGATTGATGCAAAATTTCAACTCCCTGCCTTGTTTTTTTTGGGAAAAGTGAAATCTGAAAAGCACGATGGTTGCTATTAATGTAATGTCAACCTGACAGCCTACATAGCTAATCATCGGTCCTAGTCCTGGCACTAAGCTGTGTGCTCCTTGGACATGCTGACTGACTTTATCTTCCATTTACTTTAGTTAGATAGCTTAGATGCAAGCCAGAGCATCTATAAATATGAGGCTGAATGCTACAAAAAGTCAAGGGAGACAGGTAGTTGCTGCCTGAGGGTGATTCAAAGTTGCCTGAACTGAAATGGTATTCACAATCTACAGAGGATTAAAAGAGGACCTGTGCAACTTCCCTGTTAGAGATAGAGGCTTCACTGTCTTCCTGTTTCAGCTGTTAAACCTCTATCCTATATTAGACAACTTCTACACAACCAGTTCAGGTTCTCAGGGCAAGAAGGCTCACTTTCAGTCACAGAAAAACATGCTGAACATAGCAAACACTCTGATACTGTTAGAGTGGGGAAAAAAAAATCGCAGCCTAAAGACAGTTCAAAAATCTGCTCTTCACCACCTTTCCACTATTAATTGTGGAAGAGAATAAGGGGCATTCGTGATGATGACCTCTGGACAAAGTTACAAAGTAACTGCTAATAGGTCTCAGGCTGAAGTCAGCTGTTGTTTTCCTCTTTTCTTCTGAGAAGCCAATACCTGTTGAGCAGTCATGCTGGCTTGGTTCCACCTGCTTGCTGATCTGGGATGCAGTGGTAGTAGTCATCTGAACAAAATTTAGCTCCAATATACAACATAAAATGTATATACATAAATGCTTTATAAAGCATAAAAATATAAAGCACAGCTTTTCTGCCCCAAAGCTTATCCTAAAATAAAGTGTCTTTGCACCAACCTGCAAACTAAAGCTTCACATTAAAAGTAGATCTGGCCCTTTGCATCTACTCTAGTTAGAAGACAAATGATGTTTCAAGCTCAAAGCTTGTATGTCCTAGCTGAGTAATGAAAATTTAGAATTTAGACAATAAAGAATGCATCTACATCTTATAAATGGGGTCCCTTGACAGGTATTTGTATAATCTTGGTGGGTTTTTTTCCCCTGAATAGGTATCAGTTAAGTGACTGGCTAGTCAACTAATTGAACACTAGATGAATTCTTCCCTTTGTGAAGTAATATTATAAATAAATACTAGATTGATAAGATAGTAAAAAAAAAATATTACCATCATGCTAGTAATTCAGTAGTATGCTCATTTCTACTGCTGTATTTTGGGAGCAGCTGTTGGAAGTAATGGAATTATTCTGGCATAGAACTGAAGTTCAGAATGAGACTCTTCCAGCTACAACTATATCCCAGGGAAATCTTAAGGTGAGCTGTTGAAAACCAGTTAGCAGAATACAGACAATATTCTTATTGAAAAAGCTTGTTTAATGGATATTTATTATTTCACTACTTGCTTCCTTTATTAAGATCTATTTCTTTAAAAAGTTTAATTTTAGATAATCTTTCAGCTTTACAGTTTCCAAAATTGAACCCACAAAAATATCTATTTAAATGTAGATCAACTTATTTTTCTTTTTTTTCTTTTTCTTTTTTTCCCCCCCAAATTCAGATAAGACATATGAAGGTGGGACCTCTATTACACATTCAGTGATAGAATAATAATTCTTTATCAATTCCTGACTTCTAGTTGGGCCTTGTGTTTCTTTTAGAAAGCTATCCAGCTCTCATTAAAGACTGCTGCTGAAAAAGAATGTAACAACATTGTTAGTAAGTTGTTCAAATTATTTACTTTAAAATGTTAATTTTATACCTAGTCTGAACCTCACTAGCAGGGCTATATCCTTGGATTTGAAAGCGTGCAAATCTTTTTTGGGAATCGTTCCTGAACTTTTTCATTTAGTGTGCTCCTTTTTAGACCAGACACATGTTTTTTATCAGGTGGTATACTTGCTTTTAACATAACTCTCTTCCAGTTTTGGTGACTGGTAGCTCAACACAGATGTACAAAAATGTTAAATGCAACACAATTTTCCTTACATGTGCAAAATTCTGCTAGATAAACTACATGACTTGCCTGACTCTGTACCAAAAAGAAATGGAGTGCTGTAGAGCATATGGTTCACTGCTCCTTTCTGGCATCCATGGATCAGACATACTGCAAAAGTCATGACATACCAAAGCCTTCTAATTGCAATTTACTCTGAGTCACCATTAGTAGTTGTCTTGGGCAAAATGGCACCGACTTGTGTCATCAAAAATGTACCATGGTGTATTATGTATTTATTCAAATGCAATAATTAGCTCACATTAATGCTGTGTTCATTTTGGATTTTGTAGCAAAGGTTATTCAAGGCAGCAAATCTAAAAAAGATGTTTCTTTTTATTAGTGCTTCTGGCATGTTGCATTTTATTAAATTAACTCAATAAAACTAATACCATCATAAAACTCTTGCATACTGTATCATGTGACTGTGATTTAGAGAACCAGTGGCAGATACAAGGTTTTAAAAGGAGTCCTGTGGCATAACCTCTGGAGAATTATAGTCCTATACCAATGATAGACCAATAGTTATTACTTTTAGATGAAAGAGTTTTGATAATTTCCCTAGATGCTGCTTACACTATATAAATGTGCTGTGCATCTGCCAGGAAAACTACTCTCTGCTACTCCAAATTTTCCTGCCAATGAGAATGAAAATAGTTTGACCATCAGCGCTGAGGGGGACAGACCACTTTCAATATCCATTAGAGACAATATACCAGAACTCTGGAGGCACTAAACTTTCACGGAGTTATTCTTTGAGAATACTCATACTCTCTGAATATTGTTTATTTCAGCATCTACTTCTACACATCCTGAATAACTGCATATAGCTTCTGTGCCATGGAAGTAGTCCCAGGACTACAGTCATTCCATGCTCTTTCCCTTCCATCACTACTCAGTCACTGAGTAAATTACATTACTTTTCTTCTTATAGATATGTTCATTAATTTGATATGTCTTGGCACAATAATCATCTTCAAAATAAAAAACAAGGAATACGCTATTGCATGATTCACTGGCTAACAGATGTACTATCCACACCTACATCATACAAGGTACTTCTCCAAATATGCCCAATAATGCTAGATTTCCTGGCCTTCTTCCTATTTCAAAGACAAGACATAGCTGAGACTCTTAATACTTCTTAAAAAATAAAACAAAGTTCTTAAGAAGTAAAATAAAGGCTCTTGTCATGAGCATTAGCAATAGTATTGAATCACCATTTATATGAGAAATAGAATCTCAAAGCAAAGAAGCTGACTGAACGAAACATGACATTTTAATTTCCTTCTTGAGCCTCAGTGCTCGCCTTTATGAGATTCATTTTCTTAGTAGGAGCACAAAACTTTAACTTCAGAAGCTTTTTTTTTTTAATAGTATGTTCTTACATTCTGCTATTTAAAAATGCACCAATTTTTTCAGTCACTTTGGAGGTCTAGAAATCTTATTTCTACAAAAACAGGAATATACAGAAAATTGAATTGGTGCACACAACTACTGTCCTTTAGTACCACCCTGACCTTGTCTGAATAACTAGAAGCATGAGACATCCCTGAAAAGACATTGTTTACATGATTAATCTTTTCTTGTCTACAGGCAGTTACAGCTTAGGAAGGACAACTTGGAGTCCTCATTGACGGTTCTCCAAAGCCACCATCTCAATGTTCAGTGGCAGCCAAAATAGTCAGCTAAATGTTGGACAGCATCAGGAAGACTACTGACAGCAAGAGAGAAGGCATATTCTACATCCTGAGTACTGTGTGCTGTTCTGGTCCCTGTATTTCAAGAAGGCTATGACAGAGTTAGTGAACGCACAGAGAAAAGTAGATAAAATGGCTAAAGGGATGGAGTACGCATCCATGAATATGAGCTAAAATGCTGGGAATCATCAGTTTGGAGGACGAGGATGTGATCAAGGTGTACAAAACCATGAAGGCAGGGTATAAGAAGAATACAGAATTATGGCTCACAGAATCCTGCTGTAATAGCAGGTAGTCACTGAAACTAGTAGGAGTTTCTTTTAAGTAATAACTGTCTTATTATCCTACATTTTCTAAAGCTTTTTTTCTGCGTTCTTTTATCTTTGGAAGGTGTGATCTTGGGGAAAAAAAAAACCAACAAAATATCTGAGGACAAAATAAGACGTTATTAGAAGTCATTCAAATGAAAAGAAATGATTCTCTGAATACTTTAGTGATAGGGAGGAGTGTGAAAACTACAGAGCTTTAAGAACATCTAAGACTCAGAGATAATTGAGGACAGAAATAGCACACATGTAGTTGATTCTACCCCAGGGCAAAGGGGCAAGCTGAATGACCTCCTAAGGCTTTATCCAGACCTATTATTCCATGATTCCCTAGATAATTACTTGATGTAATTCAGGCCTTATGTGTTCCTCATTCAGGTTCTTTCATTGCAATTGCACACACAGGAACAGTTTAGTAAAGATTTGCCATCAACGTGCAAAGCAAAACTTTGACAGACTTACACCGTTTCACAGTAACAGTATATGCTGCATTAGTATATGAAAATTAAGGGTAACCTAAGCCTATTTAACTCATCAAGGTATTATGATTAATTTTCAGTAACAAGTAGGACCTTACTGTGTCTAGTTTAATATCGAGCCAAATCTGAAGATTCAGCTAAAGTAACCAGGCAGTTGTTTTCTGCTGGTCCAGCAGAGGGAGGTTTGAATTCCTTCCTTTTATTCTTCAAAGAGCTAGTGAAACTGCCAAGGCCTTAAGGTATATAGTCTGACATTAAAATGTCAGTACATATCCAGTTGTTATAAATGTGAGAAAATCAGATACAGTATTTCCTAACATCAGTTAAAGAAAAAGAAACCAAAATTACATGGAACTTAATGATTTGACACTCTTAAATTCTATATGCGTGTCAACACAACACAATAGCTTTTCTCCTGTTTTTTTGAAAGAATCTTTTTTCTGCGTGAGAAAATGCATCCTGTACATCTGGCAGGCAGACCTCACGTTGCTTTATGAAAGCTGAAATATTTTGTTGAATATATTTGACTCAACATCTTTAGCAGTATATTTCATGGATTATTTTCAAATATTTCAGCAAGGCATTTCTTGTTTGAATTTGCTGTGGAATGGCGGTGCCTGTTTTATCTTCTATTCAGAAATCCATCTGACTGCTGGCAGATTCAGGAATGTGCAGAGGCAGAGAACATTATTCCATGGAATGGCAATGTAGTCACTACAAATTGTCCTCTTGTTCTAAGTGTGTGACAACATGAAAAAATAAGACTTTTCTTTCATATGATAAATACCATTAAATTGCATATTTGAATATTGGTTTACTACTGACATTTGTGATAATAAGCAATCAGCTACACAACAGAAAAAATGCAAAACCAGATTTTCTAAACCAAATACACTCAATCTATATTTTCCAGGTTGCTTTAATGGATATAAATGTGTGCCTATATACCTATATTGGGTAGTTTCAGGGCTTGCTCAGACACTAGAGTGCATAGGAAGAGTTTTAGCAAGTTGAGAAATAAGTAGAAAAGGTACAGATTTTTCACAGCTTACAAAAGCTTTCTCTAATTTTGCAAGCATGTCAATAGCCCTACTGAAGTCACACATGAGACTACTCACACATGTAAAGCTACTTGCAAGTGTAAACATTTGTTCAAAGAGACAGGGAATAGCTCTAGGTAAGTATTCTTCATGTAAACAAGCATGATAAGAATTGCCTGTGGTAGGAATCTTCTGTAAATAGCAAAGAGACTTAGGGTGCCTCCATTGCAAATATCAGTAAACCTCCTTTAGCCTTTTCAATGCTGCAGTAGCTACATAAAGACAATATTGTGATTGCTCTTTTAACATAATAGAGGCCATTGCTCATTTCACGAAATCACAACTCTGACACCACTTTTTTTCTTTTCTTTTCTTTTTTTCCCTTTTTCATTTTTCTTGTCCAGAGAAGCTCAACACTGGAACATAGTGATGGGAGGAAAGTGGTTTGGACTTTGCCTTTAGTAGCCTAATCAAGATAAGATTCTAGTTGACAGTAAAATTTTGATGTTTCCAGAAATCACCTTTTCATGCCAAAATATATTGCAGTGCAGTGGTAGTCTAACCCTGCCTCTTAGCCTTTTCTTGTTTTTTAAGCTTTCTGACACATATAGCAACATGCACAAGTTCATGAATGATTTTCTCTATGCCATCTTTTCACTTTGCAAATTCAGTCAAGAATCACACAGTAGGGCAAAATGTTGTGCTGTGTAATAAAACTGTTTCTTCTCGCCACTGAGAAAGAAGGAACATGCATCTGTCTAGGTTATTCTGTGTTATTTTTATCAGCACATATCAAAGGGCTGTTATCAAACCTGAATATCCTTCTTTCACCATCATTCATATCAATGAGGAAGAAAACATGGGTTTTGAAACTGTCAGATCTCATAAACTAGTTTTCTCTCTGGAGAGCCACATGGAATAATTCCAAGACCAAATATGCCTCTTTTTAATTAGGTTAGGCCCCAGATATTATATTTCTTTCATATTCTGTCAGAATGCTGGCTTCCGTGCCCGAATTTCTTTGTCACAAAAAAATATACCAGTGGGGACCGCTTTATCTGCAAGATGAGAGATGGCCTTACCTAGTCCCCTGGAGAATGAATAATTTACTCTCTAAGAGGCCATTTGCTCTTCCAAGAATGTTCCCTAGTTTGAATGAGATGCTTTTGTCTCTAAGAATTTTGGGATATAGAGAATCTGAAAGAAAAAAAAGGTGATTCCGGGAAGAGTGTGATGTGCCTTCCTTTTGTATCTTTCAAAGACAAGAATGCTAAGAAAATATTACAACTGAATACTTTCTTCAGTGACTTACTGTAGTTATATACTTCTGCAACAGAATTGGGGATGGTCATGAAAGAAACAGGCCTTAATGAGCCTTCAGGGCCTTGCTAAGTGTTTTTGAAAGATGGTGATGCTGCTGTACATAAGAACATAAGAAAGGTCCAGCTGGGTCCTGTCACTCTGGCCCATGATCCTGTTCCTGAGAGGAAATACCTAAGGCAGAGAAAAGGCAGGCTAAGCCTACACGATACTTTCCCCTCACGCTCTCCCAATGTCCAAAAATTTCGGCTCAGGTATCTTCCTGTGTCAGGTATGGTAGTACTTGGTAATTCTCAATAGATTCTCTGGCATGTATTTGTCCGGTTTCCTCTTGAAGCCACACAAGTTTTTAGCATCCATAGCATCCTTTGGTGTAGAGTTCCACAGATCTGCTATCTGTTCAGTGCATATTTCAGTGTTCATAATGGAATACACACATGCAGTATTAACTGCATCTCAAAATATCTAAACTAAGAAAGAGAAATAAAAGAGGTTTTCTAACATCTTTACAAATCTCCAAACTAGCAACAGATGCATAGTGGATGTAGCATCCTGTTTAAGGAATTTTATTTTGCCTGTCTTGCAATCAAGAAAGTCAGTAAATGCTTCTGCAACTTCAGAGCTGAATTTATCATCATTAGCAAAAAAATAGTACCTTCTTCACTAATCCTCCACTGGTACTAGATTACTCCTTTGGAAGGCCTTAAGGCATCTAGATTAAGCAGCATGTATGGAAAGCTTTACTTGAGTCAAATCCCTTACTTTGTATGAGTTATTTATATAAAAATGTGCAGTCATTGCAGAAACTTCTGTGTTATTAAAAGCAACCAGTTGGGCACAGAGAAATTGATTAAGACTCAAGCTTCACAGCAAAACTGGACTAAGTCGACTAAGCGCAAAAAGTAAGAATAGATTTGCAGTCATCTTGAATATCTCTATTTAGCATCATATGTAAAGCTGATACTGAAGGAACCTCATAAATTCATGCTGTAGAGCCTGTGGTGTATCAACATGCTATGTAGATTTTTTTTTATGCATGCGTGTGTGTGTGTGTATGTGATTAAGTAATAGATGGCAGAAAGAGTTTGGCAGGAACAGGCAAGTTAGTTGTTGAGTAATGACTCACTGATAACTAGGTACTCTTGGAGGTCTTCTGGTTGTATTTATAGGTTGGTAAGATTTTTGGCCCAAAGACACCATTAGGGCCTCTTGAGCAATGCAGACCATAGAACTGCTCCAAGTAATTCTCACAGAAAAGAAAATAAATAACATCTGAAAAGAAACACCGTTTTTCAGAAAATATTCTGCCTTCAGTTTAAAAGCTCACATTACAGAGAATCCACACAGATCTTTGTAAAATATTTCAAGCATTACCATGCTTCCAATCAAACCAACACTTTTTTCCAATCCTATTTTTTTTTAGTATCTACTTCTAATTTTTCTTGTTATTTCTTTGTCTGCTAAATGACAGAACCTTTCACACTCAAATATTGTCTTGACTTAAGACTGGGAGTACAGGAAAATAAATGCTCCTTTGGTTTAAAAGACGAGGGATTTTTCTAAACAAATATCCACCATTAGATATTATGTAGAAAGGCGTTAGAAACTGTAAACATGGCACGTTTGTGATTGTCATAATGTATAGAAGTGAGAAGAAGAAATGTTCATTTATCTCCTTCCTAAGTACTTGGTTTATGTACCTTATCATACGGTAAAACAATGCAGCCTACTTCACCATGGAAAACTGCCTAGCACTCATTCTACTCCCAGGTGGAGGAAGCTCCTCTGGGAACAGGAACCTCCTCCCCTAACTACAGGGTGATGAGTTCTAATCAAACTCAGCTTCAGAAATTACTTTTTTACAACCTGAAGTAGATAGGGGTAGGGCTTGCTCATCTGCATTTTCTCTGCATTGAAGATTTTGGACAAGAGCATAAAAATCAGCTGTAAATGTAAAAAACCTTGATCACTCTTGGAGAAAGGTTAAGATATAAAACTTTCATTAAGATTGATTTTGGACTTTGCTGCTCTTTGAGTTAATTAATTAAAAGCAGAAACAGCTGAAAGATACATATTAATATTAATACCCTATCAGAAAGAACTTCCTTCAGTCAACAGAAGAGGATGAACCCGGGAGACCTTTCCTAAAATATATGACTTGGCCTTCAGGCCCTTTCACAGCACTTCTTTTACACTGCTAGCTGAGAAAAGGAGTGCCTTTCAAGCTCTCCTGCTAGAGGATCAGCAGCCTTCACATGTTATTACTTCCTGCCCTGTTTTTGCAATGATCCTCTTGTTCATTAGGAACACTCTGCAATATTGAACCTAGACCAGCTACACAGTGATAACAGCCTCAATTTTGCATGGCATGAAAATAGATGACCTCTAGTATCAGCGCATCATAACGAATACATGCGTGTTCTGAAATTACTCCCACCATATTTCACATGTGAAATTGGAACAGGCTCAGGACAACTATGTTTATGTAATCAAACTCAGTGAATAGGGATATAACGCAGAACTGAACGCAGGCAATGTTGGCAGGCATCCTCAAGACTCACCTATCTTTCTGTATTCTTCATCTTTAGGGAAATATGGGATTGGATGCCTTTCATTCACTGTTGAGAGTATTTATTTCCACAGCTGATGAAAAGCTGTGATTTCCATGGCTAAGACCATTTGAATCACAACATTCTTTTGCGTATCAATATCAAAAACTACATAATATTTTTTCTTGTAAGAATTCCTCTTGTTTCAATAGTACTAAGGTCTGTGTGTATTTGGACAGGAAATAAAGGGAAATTCAATCCAAAATTATTTTTTCAGTAAATGATTTAATTCACAATTTAGGATAAATTAAATTTGATTTGACTGTAACTGTAATTTCAAATCTACTTATATTTATGTTATAGTTGTAGCTCTTTAGGTTCACAGTAGGAGTCCTACAGTAAATCAGAGAAAAAGAGACACAATTGTTTTACAGATTTATATTGCTTTCCTTATGCTAACAGTACATTTTGTTTTTTAGCAATAAACATCATATATTTTCAGCAAGGAAAACATATCCAAGGAAGGCTGAGAGGTTCAGCTTGAGGCATTTTCAAAGTATGCTTCCCTCATGAGAGATTTGAGGGAAGGAGATAAACGAAATGTCATGAGGACCTGCAAAACACACAGATCTGTGGGAAAAGCAGCTTAAGTTACAGCACACTGTCTCGAAGCCTCCTGTGTGCTAGCTCTTCTCCTAATAACACAGCACCCTCTGCCCAAAGGAGTGCAGGGGTGACCACATGTCCTACTGCCGCTCCTTCATAAGAGACGGGGAGCATACACGAATGTCATTGCAGCTAAAGAGGGTAATTATCCTATAGTATCAGTGGGATGGAAAAATGTCTAACCAAAGTGTAGGCCATTCAGATGAATGGGCACTTGCTGCACAGAGGTGAGGGAGTGCCACAGAATGGGGCTGTAGCATGGAGGGGAACGGGTCCCTCTGTGCCCCTCCTGCTCCCTCTGCTTTGCTCAAAAGTCTTTGCCCCTTGTTCATCCGCTCTCTGCTGCTTTCTCTGTCTCACTGCTCAGTGAAGAACAAAGCTGTAGATTATTAGCATATATTTGCCTCAGTGTGTTTTTTTATGCCTTCTTAAAATATGATGTTGTGTGAGGAACGGTGTTTGTTTCATCTAAAGAACACGATTTTAAACTTCTGGCACATACAAGTATTTGAATTAATCCTTTCTCAGCTGGACGAGGAAATGCTGTTTGATGCTTCATAAACATATTCAGTACAAGCCAATGCTCAAAGGAAAAGTTATTTCCTTGTCAGGCTTTTATATGTGTCCCAGAGGTCATAGTCATTCTGTATATGTATGTGTGTGTGTATGTGTGTGCGTGTGTTTAATCACATAAAAAAAAAAAGAGGCAGCCTAGTGTTGGTGTCTCTATCATAATATCAGCCTTACTGCTAGCCTTTGGAATGACACTGGTGCTTTTTGAACACAGTTTATTCTGAGCACCAAGCTGCCTGGACAAATATCTAAGCTAAAAAACTTCTTAGCCATATGTAGTGGCGATAAACACTCCTTTGCTCTCAGACTTTACATGGTCACTCTTCCTTGTACGAAGTATGACTTGATCCTTTCTTCTCTTGTCAGATTACTGGTGTTTTTTCACCTCTTCTGACTCACAAGGTCTATCAGGTCACCTTTGGAAGCAAGGATGAATCTTTTTATGTAACAACCCACCTCCCTTTAAAAATCACATCTGCAGCCTGATGCTAGGTGGCACTCTGCTGGTTTTATGACTTCCACAAAGGATTCTGCTGTCATGACAATTTTAAACTGATATAACTATACTGACATTAATGGAGTTGCTCCTGGTTTACGCTTGAGTAAGTAACAATAGACATAGACCCCATTTATTTAGAAGACATGTAAAGCAGAGAACAGTTTACACTAGAGTCTTTACCAAATGCCGGTTTGAGTGGTCAAACTGGGAATATTTCATTAATCTGTGACAATAATTTTAGACCACTGTAACTAACTTCACTGTGAAGTTAGCTCGTTCCATAGAAGTGACTCAATGAACTGAAGAATCAAAACTCGTCTATAATTCAGATTTATTAAGTGTACTCAGGAGTCTAACAGGAGCAGATCCATGACTAGTGTTAAATAGTATAACTGTATTAAAAACAGTGAAACTTTTTCAGTTAAACTAGGTGAGACAGGGGTTCCATAAAAGTTTTCTATTTTCTACTAGACCCATATGAGCACTCAAAGTATACAGAAGGTTTCTTTTTAAAATTCTATACTGTAAAGATTTTTGGTATCAGGAAAGATGTCATTGCAATTCACGGAGACAGAATTTCTCCGGAGCTTTCTTGTAGAGACTACCTCTAGTTAGTGCAAAATACAAACTGTTTTGCTCATCCAGAACTCAGAAGTGTAGAAATGTCCAATAATGAAAAACAGTGATTTTTTTTTTTTTTTTTTTTAATATTAACTAAATATTGTGAGGCTTGATATAAAGTTTGGTTTTGATTCAGGCTTACTAAAGGAAATTAAAATCCCTCTCAAGTGAGGGGCAAATGAGGAGAAATGAAAGAGTAGCAAATCAGACTCAATTTTCTTCTGTGAACTGATACAGAGATAGAATTAGAGATAACCGCAGCAACAGGGAAAACTTATCAGAATTTTTCCTTGCATTCTCTGTAACTCTGTATGAAAATCCTCAGACTGCATTAGAGTTTCAAATCAGACAATGCCCGTGAAGGTTAGAGATTTCTGGGAAAATATCTCTGTACGGTGGAGTGGCATTAAGAAGTGATCTAACAAAGACAAGCTGATGCTGCATGTTCCAATTACCAAGAGCTGTTATCAGGACTTTTTGCAAAGCTCTTAGATTTCTTGATAAATAAGAGAGACACAGCGCTATGTGTTATTGTTATGGTTAATGACATTGATTTCTTGGCATGACAGCCAGAGAGATACAAAGACAGACTGAACTATACGCAATGGCTGCTTTTTTTAGTGCTAGCATTTTGAACTTTTCCAGTTTTTTTATAGACAGAATCAAATGAAACAGCTTCTGAATTATCCCTATCTTTTAACCAAAGTGTAGTTTTAAAAAAAAGATAGGCACTTCTGCTTGGAAGAGTTAGTGCGGTTAAAGGAAAATCTCTTTACTGCTTGGACATTTAACTCTATTTTGCTTGTTCAAATCAGAATGATATTCTGATGTGAAAATTTCTTCAACTGTCAAGAAAAAGGCAGAGAATTTCTGCTTACTGCCCAATCAAAGCATATTCTTTGTGGCTGGAATCAGTGATGTTTTGATCAGTTTAAAGGATCTGATCTAACCTCAGTGCTGCTCTGGACAGTTTTGAATGCACTGACTTCAATATGCCAGTCAGAAGTGACATCTGCCAGTTAATGGAAGTTAAATAAAACATTGAAAACCTTACCAGAAAATGAATGTCAGTGTAAAGCTTTTCTACTTCACCAGTGGAATTTTCATTTTCTTTAGCTGTTCCTTTTTCTTCCACTTGCTTTGTTTTTGTCTATGCATTAAGTGCCTTGAATGCTTCTTGGACTTGTTCAGCTATGTGTTTGTTACTGTCTTTTGACAGTATATTAAGATGGGTATTAAGATGGACAGTATAGAAATAAATAAAATAGGATTCTAGACAGCTACATCCAAAAATCCTCTTATGGATTATGGATTCTTATTTCCTAAACACAATAGCTGAGATCCTATACTGCATACTTTTAAAAAAAACCACTTCACAACCTTGTGGAACAAAAGTGAGCTAGACTGATATTAAGCTGGTCTTACGAATTTCTCTGGGTTAGATATTGCTCCTGCTAGTATTTCAAAGAGCCTCAGGAGACAAGTAACCTTTCTCTCTGTCTTGTGGGATGTAGCGCCATATGGACTCTCCACACACACCCCCATAACCTGGCCCTGGCTTCACTCAGGTGTTCTTACCCTTAGCAGGTTGCTAACATCAGGTTTATAAAAGGATTTCTTTGCCTCAGTTCCTGAGCTAAAATTAGCCTGTCCAAAACAAACTGGAGCATTAGAGAACACGTAGACCATGTAGATCTTCTGCCTGACAAAAAAAAGGGAAACATGGGGTAAAAATTTTGCTCAGTTTTTAAAAAGAGGACTGTTTGTTAATACAGCTGTATTAATATTATCTTTATCTCCTCTGTTCTCAACCTATTTAGGGTCTAGAGGCCTTTAAGAGTTCCTTGATCCTTTTTTTTGGCACAGTCCTTCTGCACAGTCTGATTTGAGTCAGCAAAACCAAACCTTTGGCCCACCCAACAGATAAAAGCTTAAACAAATAAATAGATCCTATAACATGACTTGAAGGAAGCAGGTGCAGTCAAACTGCAGAAAAGTAGACGACAGTGATGAAGGTTCTCCAGCAACTTTATAAAATTTCAACTGAAATAAATAAATATGGGAACTGTCAGTCTGAGAATCCCAGTTTATTCTACCTGTCAGTGTGGAGAACAAACAAGAGAGAGAAAGACCTCTCTGAGAAATGAAAAAGTTAGACCATAAATGGCAAAACCTTCCCTCAACTTGCAACTTGAAATGAATGCCATTCCTTGTGAAATATGTATATAGCATGTACCAGTCATGAAAAAAGAGTAGGAAGGCAGTTGAATAAAGTTGCTGGGATACCTTTTGACTAAATAACTGTCAACATTAAACATTGACAATTTTAAATTGGGAGAAGTAAAAGATCATTAAATTAAAAAAAGTTATTAAGCTGCATATCTGGTCGTATGTGTTCAAAAACCCAGTTTTATCCCGGAACCACTGAAACTGTCGAATCAAGTTCAGCATGAAAGCTATGATACTTCTTTGATTACCTATAAAAGAGTTGATCAGAACCAGAAGTGTGATTTTTTATTAGCTACATGATGTTCTACAGACAATTGACTAACTGAACATCTGTCATTATTGCATCAACCATTAGTGACAAACAGGTAAAACCAGTTTAAAATAGCTCCCAACTGCACACAGCTATGTCAGAATTAGGGGTTTTATGCAAACTCATTTAGCTACTTATTTTCTTTCTCTCCAAAACAGAAATGCTTGGAAGCTGGCAAAATCTAGAATAAAAGATTTTCCCTTCTCATTTTACACAGTTAATTTCATTTGGGCAGAGATGTTAACTATCTGCCTAAAAATTATTAAGCCTTATTCTCCAGCAAGTTTTTGGCTGATATGCACTACTTCATCAATGCAGCTGTAAGCTCAGTTTAATGGATCCTTTAAACGTTCAATGTATACAGACACTTTATGCTGTGAAATTAGTGCAAACCAGCAAAATATACCAGTTTTTCTGCACCACCATTGACTTTAACAAAGATCTACTGATTTACACCTTCTGAACATTCGGCAACTCTGCCCATGTTTACAGAAACATACTGCCAGGAACCCAGACCATGAAGATCTTACCTTAAAGAAAGTAAAACCTTGGCAAGCAAATATCCTTGTTATTATGTATTGTTGAAAGCTAAAAATAGTCAAACTTCTTTCCCATTACATTGTGTTTCTCTATTTTTAATTGTTTTATTTGATTTCAAACACTATCGACTATGAATGCAAAAAGTAACAGTTTATTTAAGTTCACCTTCCTCTTACAATTATGTTTCCATTAGTAGTAGCTCTTCTATTTGCTGCCACAGGCAAGATATTTATTTTTACAGTATTTGTGCATTTCATTATTTTCTGTGAAATTAAAACCAAGGACATGAACTCTGGATGCTCTGTTTCACCCTCAGAATGATTTTCTTGACTCTTTCGCTGCTAATTGTTTTGTAACATTTCTTATTCATTTTATTAATTATGTTTATTATTCACTTCTCTACTACATGTGACGTCCTGTGCAGTCCTACTTAAACAAGTAAACAAACAAATCTCAAGTCTTTTCTTCTATTTCTTCCCCTGGTCCAGGGGAATTGTCTTCTACAATCTCAGAATTACCTCTTCCCCATATAACTAACTTGCACAAACGAAAAGTCACAGAAATGGGAAAACTGCCAGTATCTAGATTTCCAGTCAAATCAGCTGAAAGCTGCTGAGTTCATCCCCAAAAACCTGATGACTCAGAAATGAAGCCTTTACTTCAAACAATGTTCTTCAAGAAGCTTTTCCATATTAGAGCCTGAAAGAATTTAATTTAAGATGTCTCACACTCTTAACTGCTTGAAAAGAGCCTTCTAGGGCATTTTTTTACTGCTTGAGAAGGAGAGATATTTTGAGCTTTTCAGTAGAACAGGGTCTTGGAAGAGGTTTGTTTCCCTCACACACTGCATAAACATACACTCAGAAATTTTAGTTCTTGAGTTTGTCACACTTCAGATTTTAAAATGTCAATAAAGATAATGCTACAATATTGCCAGTGATACCTACTTTGGATTTTTGAATAATAAGGAATATGAAGCATCTGGTCTTCTTTAGATCATGAAAGCACAATTACTCAAAATCTTAAAATGAAGAATAACAGCGCAGGGTGGGAAGCATAATCTCTAATCTGAATGTTTTCCTTAAAGAAGATGATATTATTAAGGGCTAATTATGGCACATCTGTTCATAATGTATAGTACTAGCCTCAATAAGAAGACAGAAGAAAATCATAAAAGTTGTACTGGAATTACATACTACCTATTCTAAGTGAGATGGCAGAATCTAGTCCCTATATTTTTAACATATTTGTCTCACTAAGTGGTAACATTTATCCAGCTACCTTGCTTATTAGCTAAACTAAGGGGAATACATACATT
The DNA here is from genome assembly GCF_965638725.1 of Aptenodytes patagonicus. Classification (NCBI taxonomy): domain Eukaryota; kingdom Metazoa; phylum Chordata; class Aves; order Sphenisciformes; family Spheniscidae; genus Aptenodytes; species Aptenodytes patagonicus. The sequence continues at coordinate 50,178,853 of NC_134950.1, read as the reverse complement.
CAGCTGTGACCTACTCCAGCTGTTTTAACCTGAGATTTATAGCTTGGACACACCAATTATTCTGTTTTATATTTTCCTCAATAGAAATTCTACTTTTTTATAAATTATTATAAATACCACTGAAAATCCATGTGAGCAGAACTATTTTATAATTCAAACAACCTGCATGGCAGGTGTGATATTTAATAGACTTTTTTGGATTCTATCATAATGGTCTACAGTTTTCCCCTGAATCTGAAAAAGAATAAAAACACATTTTCAGATTCCAAGAGAATTTTTATTGTTGTTATAAATACCATGTTGTCTTGGTACTAAGGAAATGGTGCACAGCATTAAAGCTCCTCAAAATGTTTGATCTCCTAAATAAATCAATGAGTCTTTTCTATTTGTCACCACATAAATGTCATGCCAGACCTTCTTTTCTCTTACATAGCTCTAGTGACTAATGTACCTAATATTTATTTTATATTATAACCTTGCAAAGTAAGAAGTATATGAAACCCTCACACTGAGCTTTGCTTCCTGTAGGAAGAAATGTGATGTACAACACGTGGAGTTAAAAGAAATAAGCATATTCAAGTCTACATTTCAGTTTATTCAGAAGTTTCAGTTTATTAACATTACTTCACACTGAGAAAAAAGGCTTGTTAGGATGGGTACGGACAAATTAGAGACCAGATGGGTTTCTAGCATATGAACTACTAGTTGCATTTTTAAAAAATATTTTAACTCCGTAGCATAGAGAGAGAACATAAGCAATCTGTCCTAACCACTTAAGAAATAAAAAAAAAAAATTAAAACATCATCTGAACAGAGAGGCTCCTGACCTAGTGTAATATGCAGACTGTGTGTCACAACATTCACCCTCAAATTTCAAACCCCTCTCATGCTACTTTAACTACCTTTTTGCTCACAATTTGCCCTTTGACATCACAGACACCTCCTATCACATACATTAACAAAACATCAAATATAAGAAGAAGGAGTGTGTTCAGTAAGGTCAAAGTGAAAAAGCAGGTTCTGAGATGTGTTTAAGCTAGGTAATTATCAGTGAATGTGTTGATAGTGGAAATACCTGAAATTATTGTTAAGCAGCTGAATTTGAGACTTTATTTTTGTGCACTGAAAACAAGGCAGGTTGCAAGTATAACTGCTTCATAACCAGTTACCTCCTTCCCTGGATTTTAATAGCACTTAATTATGCTTCCAGAACATCAAATAGGAGATAGTATTTTAAAAATGTCTTATTCTATTGCATAATAGACCACTTGGAGCCATTACAGTCTATATGAGGTCAATAATACCCATTCCGAAACTCAGCAAATAAATATTTATAAATGATAAAGAAACATTGCTCCTTAGAGTCTATCAATAATTCATATTTTAGAAGGCTTTAAATACATGATAAACCATAATGGCTCCAATGGAACAGTCAACTCTCATAAACTTCTAGGAGGAATTATTTTTTTATTTCATGTAAACCTCCATTACAATTCTATAGCAGAGGAACCACATATTAAAATAGCTCTGTAAAAGTGATACTATAGATGTGCGTGGTTAAGACTAATACTCTTTGTGGCTAGGGATAAACTGCCATTTGAGGTAGGGAAGATGGGTTTCTACTTTTTATGCTGTATTATATATGTACAAAGTGCTTAGCAATTACCTTTATTCCTAATAATAATTATTGTTAGTTGCCTTGTGGCTGCCGTGAAGAAGTCTTCAGTGCACTAAATACCATACAGAACATAGAAAACCTTAATATACATGCAACAGTTGTGTTGTTTAAACTGAACAACATAAACCCTATGAGCTGCATGGCATGAAAACATTAAACAGGCATAAAAATGTTTAGACCAATCTATCTTAATCCTGTAAGAAAAGAATTATATATGCAAGTTTTACTCGTAACTGAAGTAGTTACACCTGTGCAAAGTCTGCTTGTGGGCAAGGGCTGAGAGGTGGTTCCCATGCTGCTTACAATTTTGCCAGGTAAGACAAACAAGGTAAACCCAAGAAAATGAGAGACTCATGAGGAGGTGAAATGACTTTCACATATTAACACAGCAGGTTAATAATGACAGCAATGAATCATTAATAAGCAGGGAAAATATGTGAAATCCTTACTGCCATGTATGCACAATCCCACTCTTACACTGTTCACTTAACAACATGGAGTGAATTAATGAGTTTCAGCCTTTAACTCTGCATTTTCCTTCTGTGCCTATACTATCCATTTAAGCTGAATTAGCGAAGCATGATACTGTGATATTTCCTCTGCGACTCTACCCAGTGTTGTTAGAGAATAATTCAGGCAAAGAGACCTCCTCATGAAGTAGATCAGGGCATCGCCAGCACTGAATCATAACCAGAGGGGGAAAAAGAAAATTTTTATTATTGGACACTGCCTGAAGTTCATGCCTGCTTCTTTCTCTCTACATAGCTTCTAGTAGAATGAGACCTCTCAAGATCTCTCTATATGGCAGATGCAGTTGCTATTACATTTTATTTAATTAAAAAAAAAAATAAAAATGTTAAAGTAAAATTTAAACTGTTGGGTGTACTCAGTTTGGAAAAAGTTGTTTAACTAAATTCTCCTGATTTACTCCAGTAGCAGTCTGGGATTTTGCTGGCTTTGGGAATTTCTTCCATATTTCAACCAGTATTAACAAGAGCAAGATTTATCTTAGGTAATCCCGTAATGAAGGGAAGGCATACACACACACACTGAAGCAAAAGTCAACATGTTCACTTAAAGAAGGGATGAAATCCTTGCTCATAGGGCTCAGCAGCTCAGCAAATAGGTGAAGGAGCAATCTACATGAAGCATTCTCCTCACTTTGAACTTCTCCCAGGCTCTTCTTCCACATCAGCCAGTGTGCATGCAGGAGGAAACACCAGAGGAATCAGCCAAATGATGTGGCAAAATGAAACACAAAATTATCTTCCTACTAAAGAGGTGATTTTTCTGAACTATCAACCAGCTTAGTCACAGAAGGTCAGGCCTCTGAGTGCACCATTGGTCCTTATTTTTTTCTGATCACCTCTCCTGGGACCTCCACCCCTGCGCCCCTGCCCAGGAGCCCCACTGACGCTCAGGCCTGAGCCCCCAGCTCCAGCTGAGCTATGCCAAGGGCAGATGAATGCCAGTGCTGTCCCAGGCTGCTCCTGGCTCGCTCCCTGCCCTTCCTGCATGGACCTGGGACCTGCCCAGCCCCTCCTGCTTGTCTGCTGGTCACTGGGCTGTCTGTGGAACCTGCCGTTGCCAGGAGCCCTGCCCTGCTGGCCCTACTCAGGTGCCCTGGGACAGTGCCTTTTTTGGAGGGAGCATCACCCCTACTTGTGCTGCAGTCACCCTTGGTTCTAGCTTGTCTTGCCCCAAAGAGCTGCCCCCTGACCAGTGGTAGCCAGCCCTTACCTGCCTGCAGCTTCGATCTACAAAGAGGGGAAGGAAAGAAACAGAACAGTGGGGGTGCTACTGCCTTTGCACCCTCCAAGTGCAAAACCGACAAGATTAGGAAGAGGCAACCGGGAACTGCAGCTCCTCCAGTCCTTTGTATCTTACTCCAGGCCGTTCCATCTGCATGATGATAAGACACATGCAAGTACCTTCAGTCAGTGAAGACTGAGAACAGGACCATTCGCAGGACAGCCCCCACTTTACTCTCTTTCACTAGTTTTTGGAGTAGGAAGAAAGTACATTGCCTTAATATTTCCTGTTTTTAAGATGTCTCTATTGGCTTTAATTAACCTGCCCTTTGGCTCACAAACATAACAAACACTACTCCTAAAAGCAAATAAAATTGACTGTGTTCCATGGGATTTTTCAAGGCATTTCTAGCTCCTAAAGATACAAATAAAGGTTTTAGTAGGTGTCTTTTAAGGAGATACGTGCTATTACAATGTATCACTAATATTTCATTGATCTGGCTAGCCAATAGTTCAACATCATTAAGGTCCATGCCATAAGCATGCTATAAAATTGTAAAATGAATTAAGCTGGTGTGAGTTTTGCAGAAGAATTATATCATATTTTCCTTGATGTTTATGTGCTATTTACACAGTTACAACCTTCAAACAGAACACTTTGAACTTGAGAAAGTAATTTCCACTAGATATATGAAAACTTAACTGGTGGTACAATTTGTCAGCCTAAAAATACTACAATGTAGCTGATCACAGAATTTTTCCAACAGTCCAGCTCCTGTAGATTAAGGTTTCTGGTTTTGGAAATACTTCAAAAAAGAAGTAAAATGAATAAAGTATAGGGATATGAGTCCTTTCTGAAAGCCGAGTCTGCACATAGACAGCCTTAAATCTTCTCTAACAAAACAAAACATTGATAAGATAAAGTTGCACTGCCATATATTAGCATTACAGCTATAAATGTTCTTAAGCTCAGTCTTTCCTGAAATGTTACTACCAGCCAGCAATGAAACAGTAGTTAGTATACTGTATTCATCTATAATGTGTTTTTTCACATGGCTTTAGCAGAGAAATCTTGCATAAAAATGATTCTAAATTACAGTTTATGCCATTCAGCAACATAAATGTAATGAGAAATAAAGTCAATCAGAGCTGTTTAGTTTTTCTACAGATTGCTGCAACAAAATAATCCTTGTGCTATCAAGTGGAGTGTAAATGGGACTACTTGAGTCATAACTAACACTGATTTCTTATGTTTTCAACAAATATGTGGAGTTATTCCAGCAGTATAGCCAGAAGCAAACAAAGGAAAAAGAAATTTACTTAATATTTGGGCAGTCTTTAGCAGTTCTACAAAAGCAGTTGGTTAATTGTACTAACCTTTTTTGTTTGCCACTGCACATCTGGATTATACAAGAGAATTATTTTAAGGTAAAATAATCAAATAAGATCATAGGTTTTGCTCAATATAACATCATAAAGCCAAATTTCAAATATTACTAACATTCTGTCTGTACACACCATTCTTACTTCTCAGTTAAACTTGAGTGCTCACACTGCAGTATTTTTCACTGACAGATCTAGATAGCCTGTAGGTTTTCTTAAGCTGTAGTTCAGCTGATAACTCTCCTGAGTTTTTTGTGTCTCATTTACTAGTTCTCCTGCAACAGCTGCCAGTGCACTAATAAAGTAGCTCTACTGATGCTGAACAACTGTGAATATCAGTGTAAAATATGGTTGCTCCACCCCATCTTTTATTTATCTGCTCTCAGAATTGTTTGAGCATGAAGGCAGAATAGTCTCTGAAGATCCCTCCTGTTTTTCTAGTTCAGAGGGCAGGGCTAGCATGCTGGATGCTTCTCCTTTACTGGCAAAAAGCTGCATGAAGTACTTATTCTGTCTCAGTCTTTAGTGCTTCTACCTGAACAACATTCCAACTGGAAGTGCCGTTAATCTGTATTCCTCTTTGTGCTTCAGTTTCAGGGACAGCACAAAACACGGAGCTTAATGTAAAACTCCCAGACTCCTTGACTAGGATTATCTGATAATCTTCCCCTATTTATAATTTTGACCTCTGTGATTGGTCCACTATAACTAATGGAGCTGACTTGCAAAAATCACACGCTCTTTGTATGTCTCATGGATGAGTTTGGTCTGAAAGGGACTCAATCTCTATGCAGTATTGTTCCCCACACCCTAGGATTCTTTAGTGAGCCATTCTTTAAATGGCTCTTTTTCATATTTTTCCAGTAACCTGACTGAGATCATATTTTGAAATGTGTAAAGGCAATAATAAAACTTGCTCCTGAGATGCACACTCAGAGAGCAGTACTGAAAAGGTTAACATTCCCAGTTAAAGCAATTAAATATTTTATTTATATTTTGGGAATTAAGCAAGCAATTCAGGCATTGTAACAAATCAAGCTGACAAGTCCTATTCACATAAATGACAACGTGCAGACAAAAATTAGATTAACTTCAAAAATAACAATAATTCCTTTACCCAGAATGCCATATTTATGGAAAGTGTTCAGAACATTGCTTCCAATTATTTCCAAGTTTGCAACAAATTATTACAGAACAACCTTTTATTTGGAAAATTACCCTATTTTGATGACTCATTGCACCTTTTCATTCTTTGTACAAATGGACTTTCTTCATTACGTAGACACAAAAGGGATGCAATTGCAAAACAAAAGCAAGACAGAGGGGAAGGAAATAGTTTCCTTATTAATGTAGCCACACATTTGTTAAAACTTTGCTAAATTAATGTAGCTGCAGGGTTCATAATAACCTATGTGCACTTCTGCCTTGCCAGATGATGCATAGGTTATTTCCCTGGAACTAAGCAGTCATGCATATTTACCTCACAGTAATATCTTTTGACAGACACATATGCATATATAAAAATACACTTAAAATCATGCATGAAAAAGTCTGATAATTAACTAATCTAGGGTTTTTCAATAAGAAGAAAAAGAAATTAAATGGTCATACAATATAATAGGTAAAAGTGGTCAACGTAGCAATAGTTAGGAAGTGGCAGGGCAAGGTTCAACTGTTTCATTATAAACAGCTCTTTGGTTGTTGATTCTTTGTTCAGTTTTAAATCACAGAATTTTGGGGTTGTTAGGTTGTTGATACTCAGCTGCCGGTTGATGATGATCACACTAAAAAGTATGAGAGTCAACTTTGTATCACTGATATCTAGCTGCTGCAGAGTTATGTTAGCTTTGCTTTTAGATCTGGCCCCTGATGTCCAGAGCCTTTTAAACATTAGGTTATTACAATGCATAATTTATCACTACATTATCACTAAAGATTAAAGTTAGTCATGCATAGAAGACAAAAGACCAATCAGGGTGCTTATCTAGGGGGATCTATGCTGAATATTCATAGTTGCTGGTCATTACCTCTCTAGTCCTAAGTCAGAGACCTGGTTATCTAAAAACTTCTCTGTCCCCTACCAGGATACATGCTGCCGGCAGGATATGCTTTGTGAGTACCCCTGGATCTCTGTGACGTGGTTTTATTCAGGAACGGTCCAGGAACACAGTCAAAGCCATTTGTGTACAAGGATTTTTCAGAGAGAGGTAACACTATTTTTTAACAGACAACTGTTAGTGAAAATACTGGGTTTTATGTTATTCACTGGCTGGCTAACCTGAGTTGATTTGTTCATGCTGAATGTTTGCTTTTTTTAATCCTGCTGGATGTAGAATACCATTGAAAGATTAAGTAGGAGAGCCTAGAGCTTTATGTACAGCATTTTTTTTTCATGATGTAAATCTAACTAAATAAAGAGCAAAACCTGGAATGAATAGTGGGAGCACCATTTGCCTTTGTCATCTTCCTGCAGTCTGTGCTTTTTTTCTTTACTTGCACTCATGTAAATTCTCACCAAGCTTGATATGCTTAGCTAAAAGAAAGAAAAATCCTCCCCATAAACCATCACATGGAAACAATGTTCAGATGCTAGTCTAAATGCTGGACTGTGCTTTGCCCTATGTGAAAATGTTCTTCCTCAAAAACACTGCTAGAAAACTTTTCTTTTTCCTACTTATTTTAACAAATACTAATCTTCTTTTTCCCTATAACAATTACAGGAGTAGTAACTATCCACTCACTTGATGTGCTGCACATCTTGGGCTTCTCAGCCAACTTTCCTTTGTTGGCCATCCTCTCAGAATAAGATACCCTGAGTGAACAGTGTTATTTATCCCTCCCTCTACTTCCTCCCTCTCGAGACCTCTATGCCTTCTATGCCCCTTTGACCCCAGGTATATTTAGAATATCTTTGATGTTCCTATGTGATAACACTTTCATTTTAGTCGCTGTTATCATATTGTGCAGAGAGCGTTTTGCGTTCCTACCACTTTCCAGGAACACAAAGCCTTCCCTAAACAATTCATAAAATAGGGCATCATCCTACACCCTCTATCACAACAGTTCTTTATCATGTAAATGTGAATGTAGTGAGATTGTATAAGCAAGGAAAAGAAAGACTGTACTAGGAAGTCCTTAATGTAATTTCTAAAATGCCTGATCATATGCTATAGGAAAATTATGTCCTTCATCACCATAAACCAACTCTGTAAACCAAAGGGCAAAAGAAGACCATGCAGCTGATAATGGTTAAAAAAAGCACCTTGCAAAAAATGGCAACTGCAGTTGTTGAGGTACATTACTAAAAGTGACAGATTTTGAATCTGCTCTTTTTTCAAGTCCCCTGTGAGTCACATTACCATCATTTCTTCATCTGTAGGGGACAAACTCTGTCCCTTCTGTGAATTATGTCAGCAATCTTCCATCAGACACATACAATATTGCTAGGTGACACCTTGCAGCAGGTGTTCACTTCTTCCATATGGTGCTTCACACATTTACTTGAACTATCATATGTGATGCATATTGAATTTGTTCAGCCTACAGAAGTTGTCAAGCTAGATGGACGACATTCTTTTAAGTATGTACATTCATCTTGGCTTGACAAGTGTCCATTTGACACTAAATGGAAATTCTTTTCCTGAGAAGGCTCCAGAATACCATATCACCTGTCACTGTAATTGTTGTGTTGCCAGAACTTTGCAAGAAATGTTTGTGGATTCCCACTGGCAAATTACTTTTATCTTGATATGTCAAAGTATAAAGTATCTAGATTTCCAGTTCTGAATTGGATAAGTGAGCACATTTTATAAACAATAGACAAGTCCTTACCTCCTTTTAGACTTTCATTTCATAAATGAGAGTATTGGGTCTGTGCTACTGGCTGCTTCAATAGAGTATCTTTCAGTAGAGTAACTTTCTACTGGAAAGTTGATTTTTTTTTTTTTTTTTAAACATCTTTTTTTTCTAGAACACATCCTATTGACAGGCTATGTAATTATTCATTATTCACTTGTTCAGCACAATGCTACCTACAGCAATGAATCTTTAACTGCTCTTGTATTTACTGAAAGGATCCAGTCATTTACTATGTGTGTGTAACATTTGGCATCCTCATTTAATTGAGGCTGCAAAGTCCTAAACAGTTTAATAAAAATACTTACTGACTTGGACAAACCAGGGAAGGACGACACAGTGCCTGTGAAGTGGAATTCAAACTCAGCAGGCTACAGCGTCATTTGTAATCTGACAAAAATTATGCTTTGTGAAAGAAAGACACCTTTTTTTTTTTAGCCCCCTATATCATGATAGCAAAAATAAGCAGACAAAAAATCTTGGTCAATCTATGTTAGGATGATACTTACGAAAAGGCTGGTATATATGTAGTAGCAAAGGTATCAATCCCCCATCTATATAGTGCTAAATATCCTCTAGCCTACTTCCTAGTGTTTTTCTGCACTGAACAGATTCTTGGCAGTAACCCCAATATTAATGAAGCAAATGTGTCTCTTCTACAAAATCTCTTCCGAAATTATGTTTTTCTATAACACATTTCACTAACAAGCTGGTGTTGCTTGGTACTTACTGCTGTATTTTTGGGATTTTATCTTGTTACTAGCTGTAGCACTGGATATCACAAGCTGAAGTGAAAATATCCACAAAAAATAACATTTTGTTTATCAAAACTAAAACTGGAGAGGGAAGGATTCAGCTTTTTAGGTCATGAAAAACTGAGGGTTATAATCTGTGTAATTGATTAGATTTAGGGCAATTGCTCATGAAGAATGTTAGCCCTGGTTTCATTGGCTAGTACCATGTAGGTGATGGTCTTATGAACATATAGTTCTTCTTGCATTTGCTTTGATTTCACTAGAAATCAGGTTCATAAACAAGGCAATCGGGCAGTCACTGGAGGTTTCACCCAAAGGCACTGCTATCCAAAGAATTAATGTTCAATTTTTTCAGGCACTTCTGGCCTGCCTGAAGAGGCTGCTGGTTGTGTGAATGGCTG